>NW_026648579.1:10000-30000 GCF_030028045.1 Hippopotamus amphibius kiboko | reverse complement strand
GGGACCCGGGCCGCCGAGCGACCTGCAGGCTCCGTGGCCGCGGGCCGCCGAGCGACCCTCTGGCCGCCGGTCGACTTGCAGGCAGGTCGACCAGCCGGCCGCGGGCCGCCGAGCGCCCCTCGGGCCGCGGGCGCCCGGGACCCGGGCCGCCGAGCGACCTGCAGGCTCCGTGGCCGCGGGCCGCCGAGCGACCCTCGGGCCGCCGGTCGACTTGCAGGCAGGTCGACCAGCCGGCCGCGGGCCGCCGAGCGCCCCTCGGGCCGCGGGCGCCCGGGACCCGGGCCGCCGAGCGACCTGCAGGCTCCGTGGCCGCGGGCCGCCGAGCGACCCTCGCGCCGCGGGCTCCCCGAGAGCCGGGCCGCCGAGCGGCCTGCAGGCCGCGGGCTGCCGGCCGCCGAGGGCCCCTCGGGCTGCGGGCGCCCGGGACCCGGGCCGCCGAGCGGCCTGCAGGCTCCGTGGCCGCGGGCCGCCGAGCGACCCTCGGGCCGCGGGCGCCCGAGACCCGGGCCGCCGGCCGCCGAGCGACCCTCGGGCCGCGCGCGCCCGAGACCCGGGCCGCCGGCCGCCGAGCGACCCTCGGGCCGCGCGCGCCCGAGACCCGGGCCGCCGGCCGCCGAGCGACCCTCGGGCCGCGCGCGCCCGAGACCATGCCCGCCGGCCGCCGAGCGACCCTCGGGCCGCGCGCGCCCGAGACCATGCCCGCCGGCCGCCGAGCGACCCTCGGGCCGCGCGCGCCCGAGACCATGCCCGCCGGCCGCCGAGCGACCCTCGGGCCGCGCGCGCCCGGGACCCGGGCCGCCGGCCGCCGAGCGACCCTCGGGCCGCGCGCGCCCGGGACCCGGGCCGCCGGCCGCCGAGCGACCCTCGGGCCGCGCGCGCCCGAGACCATGCCCGCCGGCCGCCGAGCGACCCTCGGGCCGCGCGCGCCCGAGACCATGCCCGCCGGCCGCCGAGCGACCCTCGGGCCGCGCGCGCCCGGGACCCGGCCCGCCGGCCGCCGAGCGACCCTCGGGCCGCGGGCGCCCAGAGACCCGGCCCGCCGGCCGCCGAGCGACAGCACGCGCGGACTCGGGCTGCGCAGCCCCGGGCTGCCGGTGGACCCGCGGCCGCCGCTTGACCCGTGTATGCTTGCTGTTCATCTCCTGGAGATTCCTGCACCAAGCTGATTGAATGAGGAACATGGAAGCACTGTATATAGGCTTTGCATTTTTCTCTTCGTTTCCTGTACTTTGCCTTCGTTTCCTTTGCGTGTGCTCTATTTTATTGTACATGTTATATTGCTTGTTATTTTTTTATTCATTTAAGGTAGGACCGCTTTTATGCGTTTCTACACCTCCCCGCCCCCCCCCCCCGCCCCGCGTCTCCCTCCTCTGGTGCCCGCCCCAAATGAGGTCGCATCATCTTTCATAGTGTACATCCTGGGCCAGCATAAGCTTTCCAAGAATAAAATGCCCCCCCGCCTTTCCTTCCCAAGGACACCACGAACACCTCCTGTCCTGTGCAGTGCTTTTTCACCCACCGCCAGCAGAGGGCCCTCTCTGACAGACCCAGGAACTCCCCTGCTCCGAGTCATCCAGGAGAGGCTGTTCCGTTCTGTGTGAAACGGGTGGGGTGGGCTGATGAGACATCATTGCTTAGAAGGCCATCGGGTTCACCGGTTCGGTGGCAAGAGAGAACATCCTCATCCTCCTTGAGGTTGACTCGGAAGGTCTTCGGGCCCGCAGGACACCGCCCCCAAATGGGCCTCCGTGGCATAGGGAGATTTTGCCATGCGAGGTGACAACAGGAGGGGAACACGGACCCTCCTTTCCTTCTCCCGTCTGAAAGCAGGAAGAAAATCTCTCACGGGAACAGGGTGGTGGAGGGGGCGGCCGGGAGGTGTAGAGATGAGGACTGACTGCTTTCCTGTCTTAAGAAATCACGAATCATCCAAGTGGGACCGCTCATAACACACAGAGGACAGAAGTGTGGACGAGATGAGGAGAATGTGTAAGGGAACGTCTTCCACAAGAACTCTTTTCCATAGGCCGACTTCAAGACTTTCCAACATCTCTAGGTTTAGGGGTGGACTGAGTGCCATGAAAGAATGGACATTCAGCAGCCTGTCTACATCATCTCCAAAGAAGGGAAAATGCTGAAACGTCCCTAGCTCCACAAGCCTAAGGGTCTCCCTGCTCCGGAGAGTTGGAGCATATGCGTGCTTCCATGCCTACACAGATCTTGCGCTTTAGGGAAACCACAAACTAGGCAGGAGCCTGGACTTCTACAAGGCAGTCCATGTTCACACGGGTCACTGTGGTTGGCTTCCTTACTTTCATTGGATTGGATTGGGGTGGGGTGGGGTGGGGTGGGGTGGGGTGGGGTGGGGGGCGGGGGGGGGCGGTGACAAATGTCCAAGGATGAGGCATCCTAAAGAAGGAACGTGTGTGGTCCAAGCTACCCGAGGTCGCCATCCTCATTGTAGGAAGAGGACCTCTTTGGGGAGTGTGGGGAGGGGGGAGGCAAGGTAGAAGGTATGCAGATAAGGTTTGGGGGAGGGAAAAAAAGACATTTCGGTCCTAAAGCTAGTCATTTCGAAATGGGAAACAAAGGACACAAGGGAAAAGCTAAAACTGGGCACAGGCGATTGGAAAAGGTTTCTGAGGAGAAGAATCTTCGGAAAGGAATGGGAACCGTGGTCAGGACTGCTTAAGATGAGGATGGATTCAAGGACACACATGAGTGTTCGTATCAACAGGAAACCAGTGCAAAACTAGAATTCAGTTTTCTGTCTCTCGGTGAAAAAGGCCAACTTTGGGCTCGGGCTTGGGTGTTTCTTCTATTGCTCTGCTCTCTCCGTCATGAGAGAGAAAGCTTTCCTTCCTTTTTCCGGAAGGAAGGAAGGAAGGAAGGAAGGAAGGAAGGCAGGCAGGCAGGCAGGCAGGCTTATGTCTTCTAAAAATCATCACTTCTTTTCTAGGTTACCTTTATCAGGTCTTGGGGGACTCACGTGGACTTAGTCCTCTTGATATTCAAAGAGCCAGGGTTGGCTCACAAGGAAAGAGGCTTCTCTCTTTGCCTAGCAAGTCTTTCCCTGGGATGTGGGTGACGTGGCTAAGGAGGCACTGTTCCCCAGTGACCTATCTAACTGTTTTACACTCGTTGGGGTATTTTGGACACATTTGCCCCCAAACCGAATGACACATGAAGTCTTTTGCACTTAGAATGCATGTTGAGAGAGGATCCAAGAGGAGAGGGCCTAGCTCAAGAATGTGTTCTCTCTCCTTCGAAAGCAGAGCCATGAAACGGAGTAGGCTTCCTGGAGAGGTTTCCTGACATGGGAAGCGTTGTCGAAGAGGAAGGAACGTGAAGCCTTCTTTGGCTTGTGTCTATACACGGGTGTGTTCCAGCTGCTCTGGAAATGATGGGATCCTTCTTCTCTGCCCTGGCATACAGGGTTTTCGGTCGTCCAAATGGAGGCTCACACGACAGGGACTGAGCCCAGTATCAAGGAGATATTCCACCCGAGTTTCATGCCGAGGCGGCAACAACAGCCTCTTGAAAGATGATGGGGGGTGGGGGGGGGCCACACGTGGATCAATTCCATTCTGTCCATTCAACAGAGGGTCGGGGCTACAGCAGACCCCAGAGAGGGACAGCAGACCCCAGAGAGGGGCAGCAGCCCGGCCGGCCACTGGGTCTCCATGTCTCAGGCTTCCTGGGGAACCTCACCCCCCCCCCCCAGGTCCCCGCCGCCCCCCGCATTCCGCCACCCACCTTGGTGCATTTCGAATGGCTCCAATTGTAAATAGATGCTGGTGGGAAGATTTCTACAGGTTACCTGCAATGGCTGACCTGTCATGCTTGTCACCCTGGGGGAAAACAATTCTCTTTGTCCCCAGAGGCGTCAGACCTCCTCTCTCAGGAACCCCTGAGCCCCGGCCACTGGACTTCACTCCACTGGCACGTAGTAAGGGTCATCCAAACGTTCCTGTGATGGTGAGTATGGTTTCCATGTGGGTTGAAGCCTTCCCTTGCTGCAAGCCTTCTGTCCTCACCATGGCATAGAGACGGTTAAAAAAAAATTGTGTTTGCCACTTTGGGTATACCTTCCACAGCCTGCAGTGATCAAGGCACCCACTTCGCTGGGCAAGTCCTATGAGCCTTCACAAAAGCTCTTGCAAACTTCTTGGGACCATCACTTTTCCAGTCACGCTCAATCATCAGGCAAGATTGACAGGGCCGATGGGAAAACTGGACTCCGAGAAGAACGAGTGACCTACGTGGGGCTGAATGAACTGAGGACTAGGATGATAGTGTGTGTATGACTACTTGTCTACAATAGGACTGATTGGGGAAGCCGCTGGGGGCGGGGGGGGGGGGGCAGGGTGCGGATACCTTAGGAGCTTGGGATGAACATATACACATTCCTATATGTAAAGTGGATAATCAACAAGCTCTTACGACTTGGCACAGGAAACTATACTCAATACTTTGTAATAACGTGTAAGAGAAAAAAAATCTGAAACAGAATCTATATCTATCTATCTATCTACCTATCTTTCTATCTAAATCACTGTGCTGTACACCTGAAACTGCACGACATTATAAATGCTTCCATTATTTCAAACAGAAAAGAATCTCCTAACCTGAGTGAGAGAGAGAGAGAGAGAACAGGACGGATTGTGAAATCTTTTCTTTTCCAGCTACAAGGGAAAATGAAAACAAACAAAACCCAATTTATTTTAAAAGTTGGACATCCATTTGGTGACTTGTACCCTTGTCAGCAAAATGGAATCACTTCTCTTTTTCTCCCTACCTGCTCCGTCCAGAATTCAGAAACTCTCCGTGAGGCTCCTTATTTCTTTGGCAAGAGAGTCACTTGCACGCGTTCCTTAGAGGCCCACGTTACGTTTCCATAAAACGGGAATACACACTTGTGGATATGAGATTCTGGTGCTATTCATTTTCCTTAGGGTGTTGCTTTTCACCTGAAAACCGGACTGGATCCTGAAGTCTTTCAAGTTGCCCCCAATATCTGGCTACAACTCTCTCCATGAATGTTTCCCACTTTCGCCCACCCTTTTGACTTGGCATCACTGACAACGAAAACGGCCCTTTGCCTGAAGCCCTACAGACCGAAGCTGGAGGACTTGGTGAAAACTTTAGAGACATGGCCACCACAGCTCCTGTGGAAACCATCCTGGTGCCTGTTTCTGTGAGAGCCACTCTGAAAGTCGAACCAAACACCCGACATCATCACAGCCATTTCAAACTGCTAAAGTTGCTTCCACCCTAACATCTACAAATCTTCTTCACTGACACCGCCCCCCACACGCTCCCCCCCCCCCCCGCACTGGTTTATAATCGGCTCCAGTGATGGACCTTTGTCTTCCTTTGGTTTCCATACAAGTGCCTCTTAGGAAATAACCTGATTGCTTGCACCACAGGCCTAGTTTTTGGGAGCCCATCAACATCACTGCCTCCTGAGAGGAGATATGATAACTGTTTCACAGAACCGACCTGTTCTCAGAACTCAGAAACAGTTTCCATGAAATGGAGGCCTCTACTAACCTATTTTCTCCCTTTCCCTCCCTCCCCGCCTCCCTCCCTCCCTCCATCTCCCTCTCCCTCACACACACACACACACACACACACACACACACACACACACACACACACACACAGTCACCAGGTCAGCTTTCAATATGTTCAGAGTAGGCCGCCCCAAAATGTGTCTCCTTGAATTCAAGTCGCTTAAGAACTGGACAGCACAAGACCGGACATTCTGGCCCTCCTTTCTGTCCTCCCACAGCAGAGCACGATCTCAAGTTAAGACGTTTGCTTCCACGCATGTCCGTGATTCTCAAATGGTTTAGTGGGGTTTCCTGGGTTAGGAAAAAGAGGGGACTCCTATTTGCCTGAGACAAGGAGAAGTTCTCACACAACCTTCACCCATCCCTCCCTCCCTCCCTCCCTCCCTCCCTCCCTCCCTGCAGTTTGGAGGGGGCAGCCTAAGGGTGGGGAAATTGGGGAAGGAAAAAAAAAAGCCGTTCGATAAAGGGGAGCTCGAGGCAAAGTCAAAGGCTCCCGATCTGACCGGAGAGCATTCTGCATTTGAATGAAGCGATTGAACAAGGCCCTGCGGAATGAAGCGTCCGGACTTCCCCTCCCCCTCTCCCGGCAACTATCAGCCCTGGCGACTTGGGAAGGAGCGAGCGGTGGAGAAGCGGGCGGGGGCGGGGGCGGGGGCGGGGGCGGGACCAACAGACAATAGCCGCTGCCTGCCTGCCTGCCTGCCGGGCTGAGGCCTGAGGGCTGCGGGCCACGCTGGTTTCTGCAACTCAATCCCTTCCAGGAAGCACCTGTGATGACTGCTTGGCAGGGAATGGTCAAAGCTGAACTCTCTTGGCCTATTTCTGAAAAAGGCCTGAGTCTCAGCTACGACAGATTTTCTGGATTTCTTGGCCCATGCGCAGACCCGCACCCTCCCATCCTGTCAGATCCTTTGTACCCACACCTCCCCTGGGAGAGTTCGTTGGCCTCGTCTGGAACATGAACAAGCAAAACCAAACATAGTGTGACATGATGTATTGGTCTTTATTGAAAAGAAACGTGCTCCTCTCGCACACCTGAGGGCAGGAAGCAAAGGCACGTTCTCAGCAGGACGGGGGACAGGGAACCCGAACCCAGGCCGGTCAGCAGTGGCCCCCTGCCCCCCACCGCCCCGCCCTCCCCATCCCCGTCTCTCCCAGGCCCACGTGGGGCCTCCCTTCCCTGCCTCTCTCTGTGCCCCTCGTCTCCAGCTCCCCCAGCCCAGCTTCCGCACCCCCCCCCCCCGGCCCCGGGAAGGGGAGGCATGTCTGTCCCAGCTCCAGTTCTGATATTTCACTTGTGAAACTTCCCTAGGCCCAGGTGCCAGCTTGCCGTCCTGCTGCTTCATGTCCGTCTCTATCAGCCATGCCCAAAGGGCACGGGAAATTATGGACAGCAAATAGCACACCTAGACGGTGTGTGCGTGGGGGGGGGTGTCCCTTCTCCAGGAAGCAGTGAGGGAACAAAAGGAGGCCTGGGGGAAGGAGTCCTGGGTGCCTATCATCGCGCCCCCGCCCCCCCACCGCCCCGCAGAGCACCATTCATTTCCATCTCCGCATCTGAAGGACACATAGTCCTGGTTGAAGCAACTTGATGAGGATTCCCCTCCTAACGACGTGACAGAACCTATGAAGAACTGCACTCCTTGAATCCATAAATGCTAACGGGATCCAAGGAGTTTTCCATCAATGGCAGAAAAAGAAATGGTCCTGAACATAATAACTGCCAAGTATTCCTCTAGACGGAGGCATCATTCACTTTTTCTTAACTTTTTTTCTTTTCATGTTTTACAATAAACTGTATATATTTAGAGTGTACAATTTGGTACCCCAATCTTCCAATTCATTCCCCCCCAACCCTCCCCGCTTTCCCCACTTGGTGTCCATATGTTTGTGCTCTACATCTGTGTCTCTCTTTCTGCCTTGCACACCAGTTGATGTGTACCATTTTTCTGCAGTCCACATATATGTGTGAATATACAATATTTGTTTTTCTCTTTCTGACTCACTCTCATTCACTTGTTAACAACAGTAACGATGACGACGACAAGGACAAGGATAAGGACCGGAAAAACAACAACAGAGAGAGCACTGGGCGAGTTTTCCACTTCTTAAAGGAAGGAGGCCGTGTTCCCAGGCAGGTTGGCTCAGCTGCACAGTTCCCTCCGGTGACTATTCCTGGGGGCACCGTCGAGGTGATGCACGAAACACACAGGAGGAGGCCTTCTTGAATGTCCTGCCCAGGAAATGGGGACATGATTCCAGCAGTGGCGATGGCTGCCCTTCTCTTTAGGGTGACACACGGGCCTGATGGCACCGGGCAAACCCTCCCCTCCCTCCCTCCCTCCCTCCCTCCCTCCCACCTACCTTCCTTCCTTCCTTCCTTCCTTCCTTCCTTCCTTCCTTCCTTCCTTCCTTCTTGAGGCTCTTGGCCTCCCCACTGAAAGGAAGAGCCCAGGGCCCAGCAGCAAAGACCTTCTGCTGATCCTTGCCAGGGGGCTCTCATTTTACACACTTGAATAGGATCAGTAGACACCGTCATCTCATGAGAAGCAGAAAATATCATCTAAAAGCCTACTTTCCTGGTGTCTCAGCGTCCAGGGCTCCTCCTTCTCAGGGATCTTGTGCTCTGTAGGGATAATTCACATGCTGGGGGAGTAGGTTCCCAATAGCATCTTATGAAATGGATTACAGGATGTCTTCCTTTGAAAAAGATAAAGATTATTTGGGAAAGTTATTCATATGAAGCACATGGATGATATCCTCTCTGATCTATATATTAGAGTTGACCGTTGAACAACCAACATGGGGGATTAGGGGGGCCGACCCCACACACACCATTGAGAACCCATGCATAACTTCACAGTCCAAGCTCTGTATCGGGGCTTCCACCTCTGGGTACTCAGCAACCAGAGATCCTGCAGTGCCATAGTGCACAGCTATGGAAAACATCCCCTTATGAGTCACACACACACACACACACACACACACACACACACACACACACACGCGCGCACGTGCTCGAGCGCAGACATCTCAACTTTGTTACCCAAACGTTAGTGGTGTTCGAATAATCTTAGAAGTGATGACTGCTGTCTGATGAAATCAATGGATCCATCAATCAATCTATGACACTACACTTTGTATTTCCTAGTCTCAAAATTATTTGGAATTTGGCTCCTTAGAAGTTTAGCTTGGTCCTTCAAGGACAGTGTCAGTTGGAGAGAAAATAACATTTCTTCAAATCATGGAAGTGAAATAGTCCTGGACGCTTATGTGAAACATTAACATAATTTTTCTTCTTTATTTTATAAGATAACTGGAATTAGGAAGAAAATCTCCTCGTGAAAAACCAGGTGCTACCTTTCCTTGACTGATGATCGAAGAGGAGAAAGCATTTTCTGGGCCCATGCAACTTGAGAGAAGTTCTAACTTTTCTGGAAAAGAAAGATTCCCACCCTCCCCTTGCTCGGCCATGCTAGAAACCTTCCCCTGCCCCAAACTCTGACGTGTCCCCTTGTTTGGCCTCACTGTGTGTCGTCCGTGGGCACGGGAACACACTTGCGTTCCGTAACAGGAGAGCCTATGGAGAAAAGATCTCTGCCCACTTTCATGGGATCTGCATTGCTGGCTAGGTAAACCTAAGACATCAAAAGAAGTGCCTTGGAACACATGCTCCTTCCACACTGGTCACCTCATAGGATTCCTAAATGACTCTGGTTCAGCACTCACTCGACTTGGCTGTGTTTCTGTGCTTCCTGACCTAAAGGATCTATCTGGATATGCCACCCGATAGAAGCTGAAATAAATTCACTTTGGACGTGTGTGAATGCCGTTCATACAGAGAGTGGGGACTGCAGGGAGCTCTTGTGGATAAAGAAAAATGGGGGAACACATGTAGGCGACAGCACATAAAGTATAGAAAGATACACGAAGGTTTCCTTCGTTCGCGGGTTGGGAAGGGGGAACGACAGAACATTCCCTGCTTCTACTCTACGCACGCAGGCAGGCAGGCAGGCAGGCAGGCAGGCAGGCAGGCAGGCACCGGAGTGGGGTGGGGTGGGGGGAGCTGGCTCCTTACCCCACCCACCAGGGACGCGTGCGCGTTTAAAGAGACCAGGAGGAACGTGGTGGCGGTGGCGATGAGGAAGGAGGACCACGTTCAAGGTGTGGATTTGCGGTGAGGGCTACGTGAGGTGACTAAGAACTCGGTGCAGTGAGCGGCCCATACAAGGACAGAAGCGATGGTCCCCTAATGCTTGCAGGGCCTGGCCAGGAGCATGAACGGGCGCCCGTGTCCCCAGGTTGGCATCATGACACTAGTTCATCCCTGTGAAACAGGATGTGTTTTCTGTGTTCTCCTGTCTTGACAAACACACGTCTTTACCTGTGTCTCCGTACAACGACGGTCTCTGCGTGACAGTCGGCAGAACATCCCCAGGGACAATTATCACAGAGACCTGAGGTTCTGCTTGGCTGGCAATGCTTGTGTGAATACTGCAGTGAGATACAGACAGACAGACAGACAGACAGACAGACAGACAGACACACACACACACACACACACACACACACACACACACACCCCTACGTATAATTATGTGTATTTAATACGATATCTGTATTGATTTTCTGTCTCAGATGACGAATGATGCTGTCAGCCTCATGATTTTCACACAGGGTTTCTGTGTGTGTCCTACTGTCGGGACAACATAGCCGGTCTGTGTCATGGAAGCAGAGACACCGTGGGAGTCACAGGAATGAAGACCTCGTTCTAGGAACTGGACCTTCCAGAGGCCTGGGAGCAGCTGGGCAGGGCAGGGCTGGGCTGGGCTGCGGAGGAGGGGAGGGGAGGGAAGGCTGTGGCTCTCAGTCCTCTGAGTGCCCGGTGGCAGTGGCGGAGGTGGCAGTGCCGATGGAGCTGTCAGCGCCCACAGGGAAAGGTAGCCACCGATGTGCGGGGCCACAGGGGAGACATGGAGAGACTCGGGGGAAGGCACAGCTGTCCCTCGGTGGATCTGCGGCCAGGCAGCCAGGAGTGGCCTGGGCCACTGTCGTCCAGGGGGCACCAGCTGGGAACACTAGCCAGACGCAGGGCGGCGGGGGTGGGTGGGTGTGTGTGTGTGTGTGTGTGTATGTGTGGATGGACAGCCTTCCACCCTGCACCTCTGTGCCCACCTGTCACCGTGTGGGATGGCGACAGCCTGCAGAGAGCCTTGGCTGTGGCTTCACTTCCAATGCCTACATCCCATCCAGCGTTCTCTTCGCACCAGCCCTGCCCTGGGGTCGCACGGGGAGGGGGAGACTCAGAAAGGCGGTTCCCAGGCTGCCCCCGCATGGAAGTCACATGAGCCTCCGGACATGGCCGTGCCACGTCAAACACGCGTCTGGAGGTAGGTCAGACTTTACATTGTGTTACGGTTTGTTTTCTTGGGAGAAGTTGTGTCTCTTAGGCCAGGAGCAACTGGAATTGTCGGTCAAAGTCCTCAGGCAGCCCTTTGACTTGGAGGCCGAGCACAAGTTTGACACGGTATGTTTCCGGTGACATGGAATTGCAGATGGCCCACGAAGCATGCTCTCGGCAATACTGCCAAGCCTGTGGTCTCACAGGGGACGGTCTCCTCGACCGAGATGTCACCATCTCGGGAGTCCGCACCTGGAGCGACACGGTGACCTCAGGACGGGCGCCCTGTCTGTGCGCCCCATCCGGATGCGCGTGGACGGGAATGGAGCAGCTCTGGGAACGGTGGACGATGCCAGCTCTTGTTCTTCTGCTCTGCTGCCTGCCGTGCACGGCTGTGGAGAGGGACGCGCCGCTGTGGAGAGGGATGAGCCGAGTCCAGTGTCTCTGAACCCACCCCAGGCAAAGAGGAGCAGGACAGTGGGTGTGGGCCCTCCCTCGTGTGTGGCCAGGATCCTGTGCGGGGGGAGAGTCCCTGGCCCTCCCGCTGAGAGGAAGGTGCGAGAGGTGGATCGGCGGCGGCGTCTTTCCTCGGGGCCCCAGAGCTTCTGCGGCTCCGATCTCCCCTCTTCACAGTTCTAGTTGGCGCCCGCCCCAGCACAAACCTACCTGAGAGCTTCCCTGGTATCCGGAAGCGATGGCTTTGTGTTTTGAGGACGCAAGGGGAGAAAGAGCTGAGCAAAGCTTTTCCCTGGAACCTGAGTGTCTATGGGTGTGTCTGGCCCATCACCAGCGAGCGTGCTGAGTGCCACTTCCTGAGGGCAGGTGCTCTTTAAGGAAAGTATGGCTTCGTATCTTTGTGACACGCAGGCCCTTCTAGAATGTGGAGCGAGTTTCTCAAGAATCCCAGCAGAATCCCAGGTGCTGTGGAGGCTAGGGCCTCAAAGGTCCGGCTCCATCCCCTCTCTCCATCCTGGCCTGGCCTGGCCTGGCTGGGCCCCTAAGGACCCTGCTGGCCTCTAGAGTGGCCCCTGCTTCTCGGTTGGTTTCCACGCTGCTGCTCACAGAGCCATCTTCTCCAAAGGCAGCCGACCGCCGTATTCCTTCCGTGGAGGCCTGGCACGGCTCTCCTCGGCTTGGATGATAGCATGAGAGGACTGACAAGCTGGGTCCTTCCTCCAGGGCTGACCTTTTACAAACTCCGCCTTGAAGAGGGGTAAAGTCAGCATGTCATTCTCACGTGTAAGATGGGACCCGAGGGGCCCGTTCCTAGCTCTACCACTTGGGAGAGTGGGGGACTCTTCCGTCAAGGAAACGGAGAGCTCATACTTGATGGTGCGGTTGTCAGAAGCCTTTTTCTAAGCCTCCCCTGGCCCCACCGTGTCAGAAAGACGTGTCCCTCCACCTGCCGGGGACTTGATGAAGGAGAGTCACTCTGGTAGAAGTACCCGAAGCTCGATGACTTCACTGCCGTCTCCCTTTCTCTGGCACGGGCCCGCCCCTGGAGGAGCCCTGTCTTCACCTGGCCGTGACGGCACCGCTCAGGGGAGCTGGAGACAGGACCCCAATGAGGGCAGGTGGATGGGAGCCTGTTCAAAATGACCTACACACCCAATCTGCCGTAGACATGGTCCACAGATCGTGGACGTGCCTGTGCCCCCGAAGACATCCGTGTGGCCCCGGGCATCCGGCAGCCATCTTCTCCATGTTCTCCTGACCTGTGCTCTCGCTCTTTTCTCCGGAGCACTCGCCTGATGATTCGTGGGGGCATGAAACCCCAGCTGGCAGGAGCCAAATGATCTTCCCAACACAAGGGAAAAGAAGAGGTGGGGTCCCGCATCCATCCAATGTTTCTGTGCCTAAGAATGAGTTTCTAAGAAATCTCATCCTCCTTTAGCTCCCTTAACACCCCCCCCACCCCGGCGCCCGCCAGCCCGGGCCATAGTATAGTTACTTTCCCAGATTTCCTCCCTCTCCTCAGCAGAACCGAAGAGATTGTAGGTGTTGCCACTTCTCTGAGTCTTTCTTTGCTTTCTTAGGAGGGCTGCCCCATGTCACGTAAAACTTGGAAGACATACATGCGTGAGCATCTCTCCTTGTGATTCTAACCCAGGGAAGAGCATTTAAAACTCGAAAGGAGGCAAACTAGGGTTCAGGCACCCAGAGTTGAGCTGGGTGGCCACTGGGAAGAGAGTTCCAGACCCCTTCCTGTTTGGGGGAGGGGGAAATCTCCCCCTCTGCCCCTCTTGAGTCCTCGTGGCTGGACTCATCCTAACATGGACTCAAGGCGGATAGAGGAAGCGGGAGCGGGAACACGTGTTCGTTTGTTGTTGTTGTTGTTGTTTTACCTTCTAGCCGTGAGAAGTGGCTGAGGCGGGCAGCTTTTCGACTGTGTAGACCAAGGGACAGTACATGTGTGAGACAGGGATCAGACCGAGAGACTTAGCTTTCGGGTGCGCCCTGAGGGAAGGAAGAATCTAAACAGAGTTTGGGCTTGGGGGGGGTCCCTGAAAGAAGTCACAGTGTCTGTCTCCCTAGGCTTCTCGGCCCCAATGAATTCCCTACTTTGGGGATCAGAGCGTCCTCCTAACTCCAGGTGCAGATGCAGGGAGTGCGCCTTTCACCCGAGAGAGAGATGGATGTCTCGCTTTCAGGGAGACACAAAGAAGAGCCCGAGGGTCCCTCTTGTGTTGGCCGCCTGCTTGAGGTCACCGTCACGCCAAATGATCACTGTGCCACGGAGGTGCATTTTGGCGTGGCCTATCCTGGGCTCCACAGCCACCTCCCTGAAAACGGGTATGGTCAGAACCGTAGGAAGCTCAAGGGCGCCGCCAGCCGGTTTCAAAAACGTATCTGTCAGCACCTGCTGGCTGCAACCGCGAGGTTTGCAAGTGCCCTCCGCATAATTCTCCCCCTCCCCCGCAACGACGTCATCACTTCCAATCCTGGCGAACAATGTATGGAACCTTTGCTGGGGTTTTCGTTTGTTTCTCTTTTGTGGGGTTTCTCTCTCTCTCTCTCTCTCTCTCTCTCTCTCTCTGTCTCTCTGTCTCTGTCTCTGTCTCTGTCTCTGTCTCTGTCTCTGTCTCTCTCTGTCTCTCTCTCTCTGTCACACGCGCTCTGATGTTCGGGGCCTAATGGGAGAAATGAAATCAAGCGAGGGGTTTTGCCCTCAGGTTGCCTTGGTCTCGGGTTGACTTGTGTGCGCTGAGAAAGACGGCCTTTACTGAAGGCCCTGCGCAGACTTTTTGACACCCCCGATCCATGGAATCCTGAAGCTGTGGAACCTAGAAATCTTTCGGTCTCCTTTTGATTTGGAAATCTTCTCCTTGACAGAAAGAAGCCCATTTAAAAGAGAAAAAGAAAAAGTGGAACTGCATGAGCAGATCGGTTTTTAGATCTCAGCCGGGCGGCTGCCCGGTTCTCTGGGGAGAACTGTCTTCATCTTGCAAATCTGTACACACAGCCCACAGTGGCCTGGGATGGAGGCCAGTGGACTGGATTGGGCAGAACCTGAGACCAGAGGAAAGAGAAAAAAAATAAGAAAAATGGTGGTGGTGGTTGGGGGGAGGGGGAAGAGGTCTGCTTTGAAAAATAGGAACTGCTGGCAGGGCTCCCTCACCCCCACCCCCCCACCCCAAAGTAGGACTGTGTATCCAGGCGTAGAAATGATACTGCGCCAAGAAGGCAAGCGCTGTTGAGACTGCTGTTCCTATGATGTTACAAACCGAAAGCGATGCTTTCTGGTCGAGGCTCTCCATGACAATCTGCTAAGCAAATCACACGTTGGCTGTTTTGGACGTTCTCTGCAGTTTTCATTGGGAGTGAGGAAGAGCCGTTTGTACATGTTTTGATACAATGTTTTGAATGCTGTGGGACCATGGTATGTTTCCGCCGTGGATGAACAAGGTTGCCTTTTCCAGCTTCCGCTTGCATGGTCATTTCCTGGTCCTGACGACCCCCCCCGCCCCAAGTGAGGGAGGCCTGTGTGTCTTTGTGTCCATTTAGAAGGGTTGGTGCTTGATGCCAGCATGATATCCAAATCTTGATTTTGGACTTACCAAACTACTGTTGGGAGTTTGTTTCTTGTCTTAATCTCCCTTAACTCTTGCAGTCACCTGAGTGTCCACTCTTGATTTCGCGTCTCTCTCTGCCTCTGTCTCTGTCTCTCTCGCTCTTTCCTTTTGTTGATTTCTTCAAGGCAAGCCATCTTTTTCCTCCTCCTCCTCCTCCTCCTCCTCCTCCTCCTCCTCCTCCTCCTCCTCCTCCTCCCCCCCCTCCTCCTCCTCCCCCACCACCCTCCTCTTCCTCTTGCTCCTTTCTCTGCCCCCCTCCCCCCTCCCTCCCTCCTCCCCCCGCCCTTTTAAAATGGAAGTCTAACAGACTGACAAGAGTATATTGGTTTTCAGGTGTATACCCTAGCGAGTGGCTATGTTTACACATGGCCCAGGGATCTCCGTGATAAGTCTCGTTACTGTCTGTCACCATTCGATGTCATGACAGTAGGATGGACTCTATTCCGCCTGCTGTACATGACATCCTGCGAGTGAGTTGTTTATTTCATAACTAGAAGTGGGCACCGCTTCCTCTCCCTCACCTATTGCACTCGTCTCCCTCTTCCCCCCTCCCTCCCTCCTCTGGCCACCCCCCATTTGTTCCTTTTAGGTGTCGAGGAACCTGTTTGCGGTTCCTTCTTTGTGTTCATGTGTGTGTATTGCTGTGTACGTTCTTCACAGACATGATAGTCTCGCGACCTGAGGTATCTTGTGTAGCGCAATACCCTCTGGGTCTCTCCATGTTTCCGCGGATGGCAAGACCTCATTCCCTGGTAGGGTTGAGTCATAAACGCGCGCGCGCCTGTGTGTGACTAGGTAGAGACGTATGCACACAGAGAGCGCTATCGGTATGTCCCTAACTATGGCTACATAGGGATAGGTGTGGATACACATACACGTGTATGTATGTGTCACCCTCACCCCCTCGGTGGGCACGTAGTGGAGTTGCTGGGTCACGTGGTAGTTGTTGGTGCAGTGCTTTCAGGGACTTCTGTGCTGTTTTCCGTAGTGTCATCTGTTGTCGGGGAGCCATTCTGTCAGGCGCCAGGTGATATCTCTGAGTCCTCCAGCATGACATGGTGGTGGTCTCTCTCAGCGTGAAAAATAGGTGTCCCGTCAGGAGCCACTTTCCTCTGCCGTTTGGAACTTGCTGTCGCGATTCCAGATCCTGGGCCTGGCCGTGTATGCTTGTGCAGAGAAATGCCAGCGCTTTCTATCATACCCTCCATTTAAAAAAAAAATGGTTCTGTATTTGATGGGCTGCGTTGGGTCTTTTTTTGCTGTGCGCGGGCTTTCTTTCCGTTGCGGTGAGTGGGGGCTCCCCTTCGTTGTGGTGCGCAGGCTCCTCATTGCCAGTGGCTTCTCTTGGTGCGGAGCACGGGCTCCAGGCACGGGGGCTTCAGGAGTTGCGGCACATGGGCTCAGTCGTTGTGCCTCACGGGCTTCGTTGCTCCGCGGCATGTGGGACCTTCCTGGAGCAGGGATCGAACCCGTGTCCCCTGCAGTGGCGGGCGGATTCTTAAGCAGTGCGCCAGCTAGGCAGCCCCAGTTGTTTCTTGTATTTCAGGGAAAGGTTTCCTTTGGCTTTTGGTTTTGTCCCCGCCCCCACCCCCCAAGAAAGGTACTGTTGGTTGCTTTGTTGACAGTGGAAAACTGTGTTGCGGTTGCTGTTGGAGTGGTGGGGGTCGTCGTCCTTGTTGCTTTGTTTCCTTTGTGGGCGTTGTTTTCTGTTGGTTTTTTCTGGCTTTGTTTCCTTGTGGATGAAAATGCCTGGTCTTGGTCTGCTCTGTTCAGGCCTCCTGCCCACTTTCCCCATCGGGTTGCTTGTTCTGGGGGGGCTGCGTTGCATGAGGCCTTGCCCTGTTTTGGACAGGAACCTCTTATGGGACATGCTTGAGGTTTTCAGATGCGTGTGTGTGTGTACGTGTACACGTGTGTGTGTCTGTACGTGTACACGTGTGCATACACGTACATGTGTGTGTGCCTTTACGTACTCCTTGAAGGGCCACAGCAGTCCCAGAGCTTGACTTTGACTTTTTGGTAGTTTGGCTTGGTTTGATTTTGGTGGGACGACAGGTCACTGTGAACCTTTACTGTAAATCTCTCTCTCACACGCACGCGCGCGCGCGCGCGCGCACACACACACGCACGCACGCACGCACGCACGCACGCACACTCACCACGTTGCATTGTGTAGATGTCCTGGAACGCGGTTTCTTTAGTGGATGGCTGTTGACTCGCTGCTCCCCGCCCCCCTGCCCCCGCCCGCCGGTGACTGTGGTCAGTCCATTTTGAAATCCACGTTCTGACCTCAAGGGCATGTTCCCCACCCACGCACCCATGTGTTCTCTTTGGACTTTGTCGCGGTCTGTGCGGAAATAGATGTTTGTTTCCATTTGTGTGGGGCCAGAGTGTATGTTTACTTTCGTTTCTAGCTTCCGGGCTCTGCGTATCAGCTTTCCAAAGCCCTTCCCCGTGCCAGAAGGGATGAGTTCCTGCGTCGTTCTCTGAGCGCTTGCCTGGTTTCGTTTCGCTGGTCCCCGCCTTCCCTCCCTCCCTCCCTCCCTCCCTCCCTCCCTCCCTCTCACCCTCCGGGGAGCTGGGGATCTCGCTTGTGGCACTGTGGGCGTCTCCGTGGAATTCCCCGCGCCCCCCCCCCCCCATGGCCTGGAATCGCGTCCCCTTCCAGGCAGCCTCCCGGCGGCATCTTGCCAGCTACCCCCGCCCCCGTGTGCTGCCGGGGATCGGGACGCGCCGTGTCGTGTCGTGTCGTGTCGTGTCGGGCCGGGAGCTAGCTCCGAGGCGGACCCCTCGGGGCCGCGCGGGACGCCCGCCCCGCTCCGGGAGGAGCTCGGGCGTTTGGGCGGCCCGGCGCTCCGGCGTCCTCGGTGGCCGGCCGGCGACCGGGATCCGGCCCGGGGACGTTCGAGCCGGTTGTCGGGCGCCACCTGGCGGCCGCTTTTATATTGTCCCTTCCCTCCGGAGCTCCGGCGACCTTGTCGAGGGCTGTGACTCAGCCGCCGGGCCCGAAGCAGAGTTCCGGGAGGCGGGCGACGCTGGTGCTGGCAGCCCCGGTGGCGCCGAGGCGTAGGCGCCTCCTGCTGTCGCCTGAGATTGGGCCTGCAGATCTATGGGGCTGTGACTGCCGCCGCGCTCCCGAGCCGGGGCTGAGGGGCCGCCTGGCCGGGTCGACCAGCATGCGCCCGTGCCCCTCCGGCCGCGGGAACCCATGTCGGGTCGTGCCGCCGCGGTGGGAGAGGAGAGGGTCTGCCGCGCCCGGAGCGCCTGGGACTTGGTGGCCCGGCCTTCTCCTGGGCCGCCCTTGGGAGCGTTCGTTCCCCGACCCCCCCCACCTCCCTTTCCCGGTGCCCCCCGCGTCCCGCTCCGGAGGTGGGGACCGGCTCGGGCCGAGCGTTGAGGCCGGTGGAGGCCGCCACGGGCTCGGTGGTGGACGCGCGTGCGTCCCGGTCGTCAGATGCTTTCGGGCCGATGGTTTTCCGAGCCGGACTCCAGAGGTGAGGACCGGCCTGGGCCGCCAGCGGTGACCCAGAGAGGCTGGCCCGGGCCTGGGTGCGTTGCCCCGTGGGCTCCGGGCGTCTCCCTGGAGAAATGGGTTCAAGTCCCGATGGGTCCGGAGACGTGGACGGACCGGCCCCTGCTCGCGCAGGTGGCCGGCGAGGGTGCACCCGGCCTGTCAGCGTGCCCGCGTGGGTCCCGGTCGTCGGACGCGACTTTGTCTCCCCCCTCCGCTCTCCACCCCGAGTCCGGGCCGGGAGGTGGGGACTGGCGCGAGCCATACTGGGTGGCCCGGGGAGGGGCTCCCGGGCCCGGGCGTGGTCCCTCATGGGGCCCGCTCATCGGAGGCGGCTCGGAGGGGTGCTGTGTTTCTTTCTTGGAACCAAGTCCTGGCCCGGAGACTCGGATGGACCGGTGCCTGCCCGCGTGGGGGGACCGGGGAGGGCGTCCCCAGCCCGCTCCCTCTCCCCCGTGTCCCCGGCCCACTCTGCCACCCCTCCATCCCCGGGTCGACCAGGTGGCCCCGGGCGCTCCGGGGCAAGTGTGGATGGGGAAGTGTTGGGGGCAGGTGGCCGGACCGAGGTTCCGGGGGCCCCCGTGAACCTCGTGGGTGGGCCCCGCTGTCGGGCGCGATGATTTCTTCCGCCGGAAATGGGGCCTTTTTGCCACCAGATAGGTGCTGACACGGTGTTCTTCTGCGTCTGTCGCCGATAGACGCTGGGGCTCCGGACGCGGGCAGGACTCCGGGCTGGGGGCGGCTGTCTGACGCCCGGCTCGGTCCTTGCCGCTTGAGCTGCCCGCTTGGGCCTGCGCGCCGGCTCTTGCGTGCGCGTCCGGCTGCCCCGACCCGCGGTGCCGCCTCCGGCCTCTGGCTGAGCCCGAGGGCGGCGGGGCCAGGTGGCGTCGGGTGCTCGACCCTGTGCGCTGCCCCCGCTGCAGGCACCCGGTGGTGAGTGGCCGGCACGACCCCACCCCACAGGCTCTGTGCCCCGTGTCAGGCGTTCTCGTTCTGGGGTGGCTGGCTGCTCTTTGCCCGAGACGAAGGGGCGCCGGCGAGGCGGAAGCGGGCCTCCGTGTGATGGGTCTTCGCCGTGCCTCCCCTGCGGGCCTCCCCCGCCGTGGCTTTAGGCTGGGTGGGTCAACCGATTGATGTGGTGGTGCCACGCTCCGCTGGGCTGGGCCTAAGCCGTGCCAGACGAGGGACGGACGTTCCTGGGGGACGGGACCGCTCTTCTCGTTCTGTCCGCGGGCTCCTCGCCTCTCTTCCGCCCCGCCTGCCGGGGTGTGCGGAAGGCAGGGGTGCGGCCTCCGGCCCCGAACCCGCGGTCTCCCGCCCCCGCCTCCCAGCGTGGGCGGGGACCGGGGTCCTCGGACGCAGCAGACGCTCTCGCTGTGCCTCTTTGGCGTACGCCTCGCGAGCGGCCCTCCCCGCGGCGGGGAGGGCCGCCCCGCCGC
>NW_026648578.1:27500-33980 GCF_030028045.1 Hippopotamus amphibius kiboko | reverse complement strand
GTGGAAGCAACTTTAGCAGTTTGAAATGGCTGTGATGATGTCGGGTGTTTGGTTCGACTTTCAGAGTGGCTCTCACAGAAACAGGCACCAGGATGGTTTCCACAGGAGCTGTGGTGGCCATGTCTCTAAAGTTTTCACCAAGTCCTGCAGCTTCGGTCTGTAGGGCTTCAGGCAAAGGGCCGTTTTCGTTGTCAGTGATGCCAAGTCAAAAGGGTGGGCGAAAGTGGGAAACATTCATGGAGAGAGTTGTAGCCAGATATTGGGGGCAACTTGAAAGACTTCAGGATCCAGTCCGGTTTTCAGGTGAAAAGCAACACCCTAAGGAAAATGAATAGCACCAGAATCTCATATCCACAAGTGTGTATTCCCGTTTTATGGAAACGTAACGTGGGCCTCTAAGGAACGCGTGCAAGTGACTCTCTTGCCAAAGAAATAAGGAGCCTCACGGAGAGTTTCTGAATTCTGGACGGAGCAGGTAGGGAGAAAAAGAGAAGTGATTCCATTTTGCTGACAAGGGTACAAGTCACCAAATGGATGTCCAACTTTTAAAATAAATTGGGTTTTGTTTGTTTTCATTTTCCCTTGTAGCTGGAAAAGAAAAGATTTCACAATCCGTCCTGTTCTCTCTCTCTCTCTCTCACTCAGGTTAGGAGATTCTTTTCTGTTTGAAATAATGGAAGCATTTATAATGTCGTGCAGTTTCAGGTGTACAGCACAGTGATTTAGATAGAAAGATAGGTAGATAGATATAGATAGATAGATATAGATTCTGTTTCAGATTTTTTTTCTCTTACAGGTTATTACAAAGTATTGAGTATAGTTTCCTGTGCCAAGTCGTAAGAGCTTGTTGATTATCCACTTTACGTATAGGAATGTGTATATGTTCATCCCAAGCTCCTAAGGTATCCGCACCCTGCCCCCCCCCCCCCCGCCCCCAGCGGCTTCCCCAATCAGTCCTATTGTAGACAAGTAGTCATACACACACTATCATCCTAGTCCTCAGTTCATTCAGCCCCACGTAGGTCACTCGTTCTTCTCGGAGTCCAGTTTTCCCATCGGCCCTGTCAATCTTGCCTGATGATTGAGCGTGACTGGAAAAGTGATGGTCCCAAGAAGTTTGCAAGAGCTTTTGTGAAGGCTCATAGGACTTGCCCAGCGAAGTGGGTGCCTTGATCACTGCAGGCTGTGGAAGGTATACCCAAAGTGGCAAACACAATTTTTTTTTAACCGTCTCTATGCCATGGTGAGGACAGAAGGCTTGCAGCAAGGGAAGGCTTCAACCCACATGGAAACCATACTCACCGTCACAGGAACGTTTGGATGACCCTTACTACGTGCCAGTGGAGTGAAGTCCAGTGGCCGGGGCTCAGGGGTTCCTGAGAGAGGAGGTCTGACGCCTCTGGGGACAAAGAGAATTGTTTTCCCCCAGGGTGACAAGCATGACAGGTCAGCCATTGCAGGTAACCTGTAGAAATCTTCCCACCAGCATCTATTTACAATTGGAGCCATTCGAAATGCACCAAGGTGGGTGGCGGAATGCGGGGGGCGGCGGGGACCTGGGGGGGGGGGTGAGGTTCCCCAGGAAGCCTGAGACATGGAGACCCAGTGGCCGGCCGGGCTGCTGCCCCTCTCTGGGGTCTGCTGTCCCTCTCTGGGGTCTGCTGTAGCCCCGACCCTCTGTTGAATGGACAGAATGGAATTGATCCACGTGTGGCCCCCCCCCACCCCCCATCATCTTTCAAGAGGCTGTTGTTGCCGCCTCGGCATGAAACTCGGGTGGAATATCTCCTTGATACTGGGCTCAGTCCCTGTCGTGTGAGCCTCCATTTGGACGACCGAAAACCCTGTATGCCAGGGCAGAGAAGAAGGATCCCATCATTTCCAGAGCAGCTGGAACACACCCGTGTATAGACACAAGCCAAAGAAGGCTTCACGTTCCTTCCTCTTCGACAACGCTTCCCATGTCAGGAAACCTCTCCAGGAAGCCTACTCCGTTTCATGGCTCTGCTTTCGAAGGAGAGAGAACACATTCTTGAGCTAGGCCCTCTCCTCTTGGATCCTCTCTCAACATGCATTCTAAGTGCAAAAGACTTCATGTGTCATTCGGTTTGGGGGCAAATGTGTCCAAAATACCCCAACGAGTGTAAAACAGTTAGATAGGTCACTGGGGAACAGTGCCTCCTTAGCCACGTCACCCACATCCCAGGGAAAGACTTGCTAGGCAAAGAGAGAAGCCTCTTTCCTTGTGAGCCAACCCTGGCTCTTTGAATATCAAGAGGACTAAGTCCACGTGAGTCCCCCAAGACCTGATAAAGGTAACCTAGAAAAGAAGTGATGATTTTTAGAAGACATAAGCCTGCCTGCCTGCCTGCCTGCCTTCCTTCCTTCCTTCCTTCCTTCCTTCCTTCCTTCCGGAAAAAGGAAGGAAAGCTTTCTCTCTCATGACGGAGAGAGCAGAGCAATAGAAGAAACACCCAAGCCCGAGCCCAAAGTTGGCCTTTTTCACCGAGAGACAGAAAACTGAATTCTAGTTTTGCACTGGTTTCCTGTTGATACGAACACTCATGTGTGTCCTTGAATCCATCCTCATCTTAAGCAGTCCTGACCACGGTTCCCATTCCTTTCCGAAGATTCTTCTCCTCAGAAACCTTTTCCAATCGCCTGTGCCCAGTTTTAGCTTTTCCCTTGTGTCCTTTGTTTCCCATTTCGAAATGACTAGCTTTAGGACCGAAATGTCTTTTTTTCCCTCCCCCAAACCTTATCTGCATACCTTCTACCTTGCCTCCCCCCTCCCCACACTCCCCAAAGAGGTCCTCTTCCTACAATGAGGATGGCGACCTCGGGTAGCTTGGACCACACACGTTCCTTCTTTAGGATGCCTCATCCTTGGACATTTGTCACCGCCCCCCCCCGCCCCCCACCCCACCCCACCCCACCCCACCCCAATCCAATCCAATGAAAGTAAGGAAGCCAACCACAGTGACCCGTGTGAACATGGACTGCCTTGTAGAAGTCCAGGCTCCTGCCTAGTTTGTGGTTTCCCTAAAGCGCAAGATCTGTGTAGGCATGGAAGCACGCATATGCTCCAACTCTCCGGAGCAGGGAGACCCTTAGGCTTGTGGAGCTAGGGACGTTTCAGCATTTTCCCTTCTTTGGAGATGATGTAGACAGGCTGCTGAATGTCCATTCTTTCATGGCACTCAGTCCACCCCTAAACCTAGAGATGTTGGAAAGTCTTGAAGTCGGCCTATGGAAAAGAGTTCTTGTGGAAGACGTTCCCTTACACATTCTCCTCATCTCGTCCACACTTCTGTCCTCTGTGTGTTATGAGCGGTCCCACTTGGATGATTCGTGATTTCTTAAGACAGGAAAGCAGTCAGTCCTCATCTCTACACCTCCCGGCCGCCCCCTCCACCACCCTGTTCCCGTGAGAGATTTTCTTCCTGCTTTCAGACGGGAGAAGGAAAGGAGGGTCCGTGTTCCCCTCCTGTTGTCACCTCGCATGGCAAAATCTCCCTATGCCACGGAGGCCCATTTGGGGGCGGTGTCCTGCGGGCCCGAAGACCTTCCGAGTCAACCTCAAGGAGGATGAGGATGTTCTCTCTTGCCACCGAACCGGTGAACCCGATGGCCTTCTAAGCAATGATGTCTCATCAGCCCACCCCACCCGTTTCACACAGAACGGAACAGCCTCTCCTGGATGACTCGGAGCAGGGGAGTTCCTGGGTCTGTCAGAGAGGGCCCTCTGCTGGCGGTGGGTGAAAAAGCACTGCACAGGACAGGAGGTGTTCGTGGTGTCCTTGGGAAGGAAAGGCGGGGGGGCATTTTATTCTTGGAAAGCTTATGCTGGCCCAGGATGTACACTATGAAAGATGATGCGACCTCATTTGGGGCGGGCACCAGAGGAGGGAGACGCGGGGCGGGGGGGGGGGGGGGGGGGCGGGGAGGTGTAGAAACGCATAAAAGCGGTCCTACCTTAAATGAATAAAAAAATAACAAGCAATATAACATGTACAATAAAATAGAGCACACGCAAAGGAAACGAAGGCAAAGTACAGGAAACGAAGAGAAAAATGCAAAGCCTATATACAGTGCTTCCATGTTCCTCATTCAATCAGCTTGGTGCAGGAATCTCCAGGAGATGAACAGCAAGCATACACGGGTCAAGCGGCGGCCGCGGGTCCACCGGCAGCCCGGGGCTGCGCAGCCCGAGTCCGCGCGTGCTGTCGCTCGGCGGCCGGCGGGCCGGGTCTCTGGGCGCCCGCGGCCCGAGGGTCGCTCGGCGGCCGGCGGGCCGGGTCCCGGGCGCGCGCGGCCCGAGGGTCGCTCGGCGGCCGGCGGGCATGGTCTCGGGCGCGCGCGGCCCGAGGGTCGCTCGGCGGCCGGCGGGCATGGTCCCGGGCGCGCGCGGCCCGAGGGTCGCTCGGCGGCCGGCGGCCCGGGTCCCGGGCGCGCGCGGCCCGAGGGTCGCTCGGCGGCCGGCGGCCCGGGTCCCGGGCGCGCGCGGCCCGAGGGTCGCTCGGCGGCCGGCGGGCATGGTCTCGGGCGCGCGCGGCCCGAGGGTCGCTCGGCGGCCGGCGGGCATGGTCTCGGGCGCGCGCGGCCCGAGGGTCGCTCGGCGGCCGGCGGCCCGGGTCTCGGGCGCGCGCGGCCCGAGGGTCGCTCGGCGGCCGGCGGCCCGGGTCTTGGGCGCCCGCGGCCCGAGGGTCGCTCGGCGGCCCGCGGCCACGGAGCCTGCAGGCCGCTCGGCGGCCCGGGTCCCGGGCGCCCGCAGCCCGAGGGGCGCTCGGCGGCCGGCAGCCCGCGGCCTGCAGGCCGCTCGGCGGCCCGGCTCTCGGGGAGCCCGCGGCGCGAGGGTCGCTCGGCGGCCCGCGGCCACGGAGCCTGCAGGTCGCTCGGCGGCCCGCGTCCCGGGCGCCCGCAGCCCGAGGGGCGCTCGGCGGCCCGCGGCCACAGAGCCTGCAGGCCGCTCGGCGGCCCGGGTCCCGGGCGCCCGCGGCCCGAGGGGCGCTCGGCGGCCCGCGGCCGGCTGGTCGACCTGCCTGCAAGTCGACCGGCGGCCCGAGGGTCGCTCGGCTGCCCGCGGCCACGGAGCCTGCAGGTCGCTCGGCGGCCCGGGTCCCGGGCGCCCGCGGCCCGAGGGGCGCTCGGCGGCCCGCGGCCGGCTGGTCGACCTGCCTGCAAGTCGACCGGCGGCCCGAGGGTCGCTCGGCGGCCCGCGGCCACGGAGCCTGCAGGTCGCTCGGCGGCCCGGGTCCCGGGCGCCCGCATCCCGAGGGGCGCTCGGTGGCCGGCGGGTATGGTCTCGGGCGCCCGCGGCCCGAGGGTCGCTCTGCGGCCGGCAGCCCGCGGCCTGCACGCCGCTCGGCGGCCCGGGTCTCGGGGAGCCCGCGGCGCGAGGGTCGCTCGGCGGCCGGCGGGCATGGTCTCGGGCGCGCGCGGCCCGAGGGTCGCTCGGCGGCCGGCGGCCCGGGTCTCGGGCGCCCGCGGCCCGAGGGTCGCTCGGCGGCCGGCGGGCATGGTCTCGGGCGCCCGCGGCCCGAGGGTCGCTCGGCGGCCCGCGGCCTGCAGACCGCTCGGCAGCACGGGCGTGGAGGGCCTGGGACCGCCGCCGTGCTGGTTACCCGGCGGTACGGGACGGCGCGGCCTGCTGGTTGACCGGGGTCCCGCGGGCCCGCGGGTCCACCGGCAGCCCGGGGCTGCGCAGCCCGAGTCTGCGCGTGCTGACGGTCTCCCGGCGTCCTGGCTCTCGGGGGCACGCGGCCCGAGGGTCGCTCGGCGGCCGGCAGCCGGCAGCCGGCGGCCTGCAGGCCGCTCGGCGGCCCGGGTCTCGGGGAGCCCGCGGCACGAGGGTCGCTCGGCGGCCCGCGGCCACGGAGCCTGCAGGCCGCTCGGCGGCCCGGGTCCCGGGCGCCCGCATCCCGAGGGGCGCTCGGTGGCCGGCGGGCATGGTCTCGGGCGCCCGCGGCCCGAGGGTCGCTCGGCGGCCCGCGGCCACGGAGCCTACAGGCCGCTCGGCGGCACGGGTCCCGGGCGCCCGCGGCCCGAGGGGCGCTCGGCGGCCGGCGGGCCGGGTCTCGGGCGCGCGCGTCCCGAGGGTCGCTCGGCGGCCGGCGGCCCGGCTCTCGGGGAGCCCGCGGCCCGAGGGTCGCTCGGCGGCCGGCGGCCCGGGTCTCGGGGGGCCCGCGGCCACGGAGCCTGCAGGCCGCTCGGCGGCCCGGGTCTCGGGGCGCCCGCGGCCCGAGGGGCGCTTGGCGGCCCGCGGCCTGCAGGCCTCTCGGTCGCCCGGGTCTCGGAGGGGCACGCGGCCTGCTGGTCGGCCTGCGTCCCGCGGGCCCGAGGTCGCGCGGCCTGCTAGGCGACCGGGGGCCCGTGTCTCGGGACGCAGAGGCCCGACGGTCACTCGGCGGCCCGGGTGTCGGGGCGGGGGCCCGCGGCCCGCTGGTCGACCTGCCTGCAAGTCAACCGGCGGCCCGCGGC
>NW_026648578.1:0-15000 GCF_030028045.1 Hippopotamus amphibius kiboko | reverse complement strand
CGGGGGGAACAGGCGGGCGCACCTCCCTTACCGTCTCGACCCCCCCAAGAGAAAGCCGCTCACGGCACCCGCCACGGTGGCGGAGACCCGAGGGACACGCTGGGAAAGGGGAACAACACCACCGCTCGGCCTCGGGCACCTGAGGGACGACCTGGAGCGCTCCAGGAGCACCACGGAGGGCCAGGCGCGGCACGCTCGCACACCGACGGGGGGCGCGCAGCGTGGCGGCGGGGCGGCCCTCCCCGCCGCGGGGAGGGCCGCTCGCGAGGCGTACGCCAAAGAGGCACAGCGAGAGCGTCTGCTGCGTCCGAGGACCCCGGTCCCCGCCCACGCTGGGAGGCGGGGGCGGGAGACCGCGGGTTCGGGGCCGGAGGCCGCAACCCTGCCTTCCGCACACCCCGGCAGGCGGGGCGGAAGAGAGGCGAGGAGCCCGCGGACAGAACGAGAAGAGCGGTCCCGTCCCCCAGGAACGTCCGTCCCTCGTCTGGCACGGCTTAGGCCCAGCCCAGCGGAGCGTGGCACCACCACATCAATCGGTTGACCCACCCAGCCTAAAGCCACGGCGGGGGAGGCCCGCAGGGGAGGCACGGCGAAGACCCATCACACGGAGGCCCGCTTCCGCCTCGCCGGCGCCCCTTCGTCTCGGGCAAAGAGCAGCCAGCCACCCCAGAACGAGAACGCCTGACACGGGGCACAGAGCCTGTGGGGTGGGGTCGTGCCGGCCACTCACCACCGGGTGCCTGCAGCGGGGGCAGCGCACAGGGTCGAGCACCCGACGCCACCTGGCCCCGCCGCCCTCGGGCTCAGCCAGAGGCCGGAGGCGGCACCGCGGGTCGGGGCAGCCGGACGCGCACGCAAGAGCCGGCGCGCAGGCCCAAGCGGGCAGCTCAAGCGGCAAGGACCGAGCCGGGCGTCAGACAGCCGCCCCCCGCCCGGAGTCCTGCCCGCGTCCGGAGCCCCAGCGTCTATCGGCGACAGACGCAGAAGAACACCGTGTCAGCACCTATCTGGTGGCAAAAAGGCCCCATTTCCGGCGGAAGAAATCATCGCGCCCGACAGCGGGGCCCACCCACGAGGTTCACGGGGGCCCCCGGAACCTCGGTCCGGCCACCTGCCCCCAACACTTCCCCATCCACACTTGCCCCGGAGCGCCCGGGGCCACCTGGTCGACCCGGGGATGGAGGGGTGGCAGAGTGGGCCGGGGACACGGGGGAGAGGGAGCGGGCTGGGGACGCCCTCCCCGGTCCCCCCACGCGGGCAGGCACCGGTCCATCCGAGTCTCCGGGCCAGGACTTGGTTCCAAGAAAGAAACACAGCACCCCTCCGAGCCGCCTCCGATGAGCGGGCCCCATGAGGGACCACGCCCGGGCCCGGGAGCCCCTCCCCGGGCCACCCAGTATGGCTCGCGCCAGTCCCCACCTCCCGGCCCGGACTCGGGGTGGAGAGCGGAGGGGGGAGACAAAGTCGCGTCCGACGACCGGGACCCACGCGGGCACGCTGACAGGCCGGGTGCACCCTCGCCGGCCACCTGCGCGAGCAGGGGCCGGTCCGTCCACGTCTCCGGACCCATCGGGACTTGAACCCATTTCTCCAGGGAGACGCCCGGAGCCCACGGGGCAACGCACCCAGGCCCGGGCCAGCCTCTCCGGGTCACCGCTGGCGGCCCAGGCCGGTCCTCACCTCTGGAGTCCGGCTCGGAAAACCATCGGCCCGAAAGCATCTGACGACCGGGACGCACGCGCGTCCACCACCGAGCCCGTGGCGGCCTCCACCGGCCTCAACGCTCGGCCCGAGCCGGTCCCCACCTCCGGAGCGGGACGCGGGGGGCACCGGGAAAGGGAGGTGGGGGGGGTCGGGGAACGAACGCTCCCAAGGGCGGCCCAGGAGAAGGCCGGGCCACCAAGTCCCAGGCGCTCCGGGCGCGGCAGACCCTCTCCTCTCCCACCGCGGCGGCACGACCCGACATGGGTTCCCGCGGCCGGAGGGGCACGGGCGCATGCTGGTCGACCCGGCCAGGCGGCCCCTCAGCCCCGGCTCGGGAGCGCGGCGGCAGTCACAGCCCCATAGATCTGCAGGCCCAATCTCAGGCGACAGCAGGAGGCGCCTACGCCTCGGCGCCACCGGGGCTGCCAGCACCAGCGTCGCCCGCCTCCCGGAACTCTGCTTCGGGCCCGGCGGCTGAGTCACAGCCCTCGACAAGGTCGCCGGAGCTCCGGAGGGAAGGGACAATATAAAAGCGGCCGCCAGGTGGCGCCCGACAACCGGCTCGAACGTCCCCGGGCCGGATCCCGGTCGCCGGCCGGCCACCGAGGACGCCGGAGCGCCGGGCCGCCCAAACGCCCGAGCTCCTCCCGGAGCGGGGCGGGCGTCCCGCGCGGCCCCGAGGGGTCCGCCTCGGAGCTAGCTCCCGGCCCGACACGACACGACACGACACGACACGGCGCGTCCCGATCCCCGGCAGCACACGGGGGCGGGGGTAGCTGGCAAGATGCCGCCGGGAGGCTGCCTGGAAGGGGACGCGATTCCAGGCCATGGGGGGGGGGGGGGGCGCGGGGAATTCCACGGAGACGCCCACAGTGCCACAAGCGAGATCCCCAGCTCCCCGGAGGGTGAGAGGGAGGGAGGGAGGGAGGGAGGGAAGGCGGGGACCAGCGAAACGAAACCAGGCAAGCGCTCAGAGAACGACGCAGGAACTCATCCCTTCTGGCACGGGGAAGGGCTTTGGAAAGCTGATACGCAGAGCCCGGAAGCTAGAAACGAAAGTAAACATACACTCTGGCCCCACACAAATGGAAACAAACATCTATTTCCGCACAGACCGCGACAAAGTCCAAAGAGAACACATGGGTGCGTGGGTGGGGAACATGCCCTTGAGGTCAGAACGTGGATTTCAAAATGGACTGACCACAGTCACCGGCGGGCGGGGGCAGGGGGGCGGGGAGCAGCGAGTCAACAGCCATCCACTAAAGAAACCGCGTTCCAGGACATCTACACAATGCAACGTGGTGAGTGTGCGTGCGTGCGTGCGTGTGTGTGTGTGTGTGTGTGTGTGTGTGTGCGCGCGCGCGCGCGCGCGTGCGTGTGAGAGAGAGATTTACAGTAAAGGTTCACAGTGACCTGTCGTCCCACCAAAATCAAACCAAGCCAAACTACCAAAAAGTCAAAGTCAAGCTCTGGGACTGCTGTGGCCCTTCAAGGAGTACGTAAAGGCACACACACATGTACGTGTATGCACACGTGTACACGTACAGACACACACACGTGTACACGTACACACACACACGCATCTGAAAACCTCAAGCATGTCCCATAAGAGGTTCCTGTCCAAAACAGGGCAAGGCCTCATGCAACGCAGCCCCCCCAGAACAAGCAACCCGATGGGGAAAGTGGGCAGGAGGCCTGAACAGAGCAGACCAAGACCAGGCATTTTCATCCACAAGGAAACAAAGCCAGAAAAAACCAACAGAAAACAACGCCCACAAAGGAAACAAAGCAACAAGGACGACGACCCCCACCACTCCAACAGCAACCGCAACACAGTTTTCCACTGTCAACAAAGCAACCAACAGTACCTTTCTTGGGGGGTGGGGGCGGGGACAAAACCAAAAGCCAAAGGAAACCTTTCCCTGAAATACAAGAAACAACTGGGGCTGCCTAGCTGGCGCACTGCTTAAGAATCCGCCCGCCACTGCAGGGGACACGGGTTCGATCCCTGCTCCAGGAAGGTCCCACATGCCGCGGAGCAACGAAGCCCGTGAGGCACAACGACTGAGCCCATGTGCCGCAACTCCTGAAGCCCCCGTGCCTGGAGCCCGTGCTCCGCACCAAGAGAAGCCACTGGCAATGAGGAGCCTGCGCACCACAACGAAGGGGAGCCCCCACTCACCGCAACGGAAAGAAAGCCCGCGCACAGCAAAAAAAGACCCAACGCAGCCCATCAAATACAGAACCATTTTTTTTTTAAATGGAGGGTATGATAGAAAGCGCTGGCATTTCTCTGCACAAGCATACACGGCCAGGCCCAGGATCTGGAATCGCGACAGCAAGTTCCAAACGGCAGAGGAAAGTGGCTCCTGACGGGACACCTATTTTTCACGCTGAGAGAGACCACCACCATGTCATGCTGGAGGACTCAGAGATATCACCTGGCGCCTGACAGAATGGCTCCCCGACAACAGATGACACTACGGAAAACAGCACAGAAGTCCCTGAAAGCACTGCACCAACAACTACCACGTGACCCAGCAACTCCACTACGTGCCCACCGAGGGGGTGAGGGTGACACATACATACACGTGTATGTGTATCCACACCTATCCCTATGTAGCCATAGTTAGGGACATACCGATAGCGCTCTCTGTGTGCATACGTCTCTACCTAGTCACACACAGGCGCGCGCGCGTTTATGACTCAACCCTACCAGGGAATGAGGTCTTGCCATCCGCGGAAACATGGAGAGACCCAGAGGGTATTGCGCTACACAAGATACCTCAGGTCGCGAGACTATCATGTCTGTGAAGAACGTACACAGCAATACACACACATGAACACAAAGAAGGAACCGCAAACAGGTTCCTCGACACCTAAAAGGAACAAATGGGGGGTGGCCAGAGGAGGGAGGGAGGGGGGAAGAGGGAGACGAGTGCAATAGGTGAGGGAGAGGAAGCGGTGCCCACTTCTAGTTATGAAATAAACAACTCACTCGCAGGATGTCATGTACAGCAGGCGGAATAGAGTCCATCCTACTGTCATGACATCGAATGGTGACAGACAGTAACGAGACTTATCACGGAGATCCCTGGGCCATGTGTAAACATAGCCACTCGCTAGGGTATACACCTGAAAACCAATATACTCTTGTCAGTCTGTTAGACTTCCATTTTAAAAGGGCGGGGGGAGGAGGGAGGGAGGGGGGAGGGGGGCAGAGAAAGGAGCAAGAGGAAGAGGAGGGTGGTGGGGGAGGAGGAGGAGGGGGGGGAGGAGGAGGAGGAGGAGGAGGAGGAGGAGGAGGAGGAGGAGGAGGAGGAGGAAAAAGATGGCTTGCCTTGAAGAAATCAACAAAAGGAAAGAGCGAGAGAGACAGAGACAGAGGCAGAGAGAGACGCGAAATCAAGAGTGGACACTCAGGTGACTGCAAGAGTTAAGGGAGATTAAGACAAGAAACAAACTCCCAACAGTAGTTTGGTAAGTCCAAAATCAAGATTTGGATATCATGCTGGCATCAAGCACCAACCCTTCTAAATGGACACAAAGACACACAGGCCTCCCTCACTTGGGGCGGGGGGGTCGTCAGGACCAGGAAATGACCATGCAAGCGGAAGCTGGAAAAGGCAACCTTGTTCATCCACGGCGGAAACATACCATGGTCCCACAGCATTCAAAACATTGTATCAAAACATGTACAAACGGCTCTTCCTCACTCCCAATGAAAACTGCAGAGAACGTCCAAAACAGCCAACGTGTGATTTGCTTAGCAGATTGTCATGGAGAGCCTCGACCAGAAAGCATCGCTTTCGGTTTGTAACATCATAGGAACAGCAGTCTCAACAGCGCTTGCCTTCTTGGCGCAGTATCATTTCTACGCCTGGATACACAGTCCTACTTTGGGGTGGGGGGGTGGGGGTGAGGGAGCCCTGCCAGCAGTTCCTATTTTTCAAAGCAGACCTCTTCCCCCTCCCCCCAACCACCACCACCATTTTTCTTATTTTTTTTCTCTTTCCTCTGGTCTCAGGTTCTGCCCAATCCAGTCCACTGGCCTCCATCCCAGGCCACTGTGGGCTGTGTGTACAGATTTGCAAGATGAAGACAGTTCTCCCCAGAGAACCGGGCAGCCGCCCGGCTGAGATCTAAAAACCGATCTGCTCATGCAGTTCCACTTTTTCTTTTTCTCTTTTAAATGGGCTTCTTTCTGTCAAGGAGAAGATTTCCAAATCAAAAGGAGACCGAAAGATTTCTAGGTTCCACAGCTTCAGGATTCCATGGATCGGGGGTGTCAAAAAGTCTGCGCAGGGCCTTCAGTAAAGGCCGTCTTTCTCAGCGCACACAAGTCAACCCGAGACCAAGGCAACCTGAGGGCAAAACCCCTCGCTTGATTTCATTTCTCCCATTAGGCCCCGAACATCAGAGCGCGTGTGACAGAGAGAGAGAGACAGAGAGAGACAGAGACAGAGACAGAGACAGAGACAGAGACAGAGACAGAGAGACAGAGAGAGAGAGAGAGAGAGAGAGAGAGAGAGAGAGAGAGAGAAACCCCACAAAAGAGAAACAAACGAAAACCCCAGCAAAGGTTCCATACATTGTTCGCCAGGATTGGAAGTGATGACGTCGTTGCGGGGGAGGGGGAGAATTATGCGGAGGGCACTTGCAAACCTCGCGGTTGCAGCCAGCAGGTGCTGACAGATACGTTTTTGAAACCGGCTGGCGGCGCCCTTGAGCTTCCTACGGTTCTGACCATACCCGTTCTCAGGGAGGTGGCTGTGGAGCCCAGGATAGGCCACGCCAAAATGCACCTCCGTGGCACAGTGATCATTTGGCGTGACGGTGACCTCAAGCAGGCGGCCAACACAAGAGGGACCCTCGGGCTCTTCTTTGTGTCTCCCTGAAAGCGAGACATCCATCTCTCTCTCGGGTGAAAGGCGCACTCCCTGCATCTGCACCTGGAGTTAGGAGGACGCTCCGATCCCCAAAGTAGGGAATTCATTGGGGCCGAGAAGCCTAGGGAGACAGACACTGTGACTTCTTTCAGGGACCCCCCCCAAGCCCAAACTCTGTTTAGATTCTTCCTTCCCTCAGGGCGCACCCGAAAGCTAAGTCTCTCGGTCTGATCCCTGTCTCACACATGTACTGTCCCTTGGTCTACACAGTCGAAAAGCTGCCCGCCTCAGCCACTTCTCACGGCTAGAAGGTAAAACAACAACAACAACAACAAACGAACACGTGTTCCCGCTCCCGCTTCCTCTATCCGCCTTGAGTCCATGTTAGGATGAGTCCAGCCACGAGGACTCAAGAGGGGCAGAGGGGGAGATTTCCCCCTCCCCCAAACAGGAAGGGGTCTGGAACTCTCTTCCCAGTGGCCACCCAGCTCAACTCTGGGTGCCTGAACCCTAGTTTGCCTCCTTTCGAGTTTTAAATGCTCTTCCCTGGGTTAGAATCACAAGGAGAGATGCTCACGCATGTATGTCTTCCAAGTTTTACGTGACATGGGGCAGCCCTCCTAAGAAAGCAAAGAAAGACTCAGAGAAGTGGCAACACCTACAATCTCTTCGGTTCTGCTGAGGAGAGGGAGGAAATCTGGGAAAGTAACTATACTATGGCCCGGGCTGGCGGGCGCCGGGGTGGGGGGGGTGTTAAGGGAGCTAAAGGAGGATGAGATTTCTTAGAAACTCATTCTTAGGCACAGAAACATTGGATGGATGCGGGACCCCACCTCTTCTTTTCCCTTGTGTTGGGAAGATCATTTGGCTCCTGCCAGCTGGGGTTTCATGCCCCCACGAATCATCAGGCGAGTGCTCCGGAGAAAAGAGCGAGAGCACAGGTCAGGAGAACATGGAGAAGATGGCTGCCGGATGCCCGGGGCCACACGGATGTCTTCGGGGGCACAGGCACGTCCACGATCTGTGGACCATGTCTACGGCAGATTGGGTGTGTAGGTCATTTTGAACAGGCTCCCATCCACCTGCCCTCATTGGGGTCCTGTCTCCAGCTCCCCTGAGCGGTGCCGTCACGGCCAGGTGAAGACAGGGCTCCTCCAGGGGCGGGCCCGTGCCAGAGAAAGGGAGACGGCAGTGAAGTCATCGAGCTTCGGGTACTTCTACCAGAGTGACTCTCCTTCATCAAGTCCCCGGCAGGTGGAGGGACACGTCTTTCTGACACGGTGGGGCCAGGGGAGGCTTAGAAAAAGGCTTCTGACAACCGCACCATCAAGTATGAGCTCTCCGTTTCCTTGACGGAAGAGTCCCCCACTCTCCCAAGTGGTAGAGCTAGGAACGGGCCCCTCGGGTCCCATCTTACACGTGAGAATGACATGCTGACTTTACCCCTCTTCAAGGCGGAGTTTGTAAAAGGTCAGCCCTGGAGGAAGGACCCAGCTTGTCAGTCCTCTCATGCTATCATCCAAGCCGAGGAGAGCCGTGCCAGGCCTCCACGGAAGGAATACGGCGGTCGGCTGCCTTTGGAGAAGATGGCTCTGTGAGCAGCAGCGTGGAAACCAACCGAGAAGCAGGGGCCACTCTAGAGGCCAGCAGGGTCCTTAGGGGCCCAGCCAGGCCAGGCCAGGCCAGGATGGAGAGAGGGGATGGAGCCGGACCTTTGAGGCCCTAGCCTCCACAGCACCTGGGATTCTGCTGGGATTCTTGAGAAACTCGCTCCACATTCTAGAAGGGCCTGCGTGTCACAAAGATACGAAGCCATACTTTCCTTAAAGAGCACCTGCCCTCAGGAAGTGGCACTCAGCACGCTCGCTGGTGATGGGCCAGACACACCCATAGACACTCAGGTTCCAGGGAAAAGCTTTGCTCAGCTCTTTCTCCCCTTGCGTCCTCAAAACACAAAGCCATCGCTTCCGGATACCAGGGAAGCTCTCAGGTAGGTTTGTGCTGGGGCGGGCGCCAACTAGAACTGTGAAGAGGGGAGATCGGAGCCGCAGAAGCTCTGGGGCCCCGAGGAAAGACGCCGCCGCCGATCCACCTCTCGCACCTTCCTCTCAGCGGGAGGGCCAGGGACTCTCCCCCCGCACAGGATCCTGGCCACACACGAGGGAGGGCCCACACCCACTGTCCTGCTCCTCTTTGCCTGGGGTGGGTTCAGAGACACTGGACTCGGCTCATCCCTCTCCACAGCGGCGCGTCCCTCTCCACAGCCGTGCACGGCAGGCAGCAGAGCAGAAGAACAAGAGCTGGCATCGTCCACCGTTCCCAGAGCTGCTCCATTCCCGTCCACGCGCATCCGGATGGGGCGCACAGACAGGGCGCCCGTCCTGAGGTCACCGTGTCGCTCCAGGTGCGGACTCCCGAGATGGTGACATCTCGGTCGAGGAGACCGTCCCCTGTGAGACCACAGGCTTGGCAGTATTGCCGAGAGCATGCTTCGTGGGCCATCTGCAATTCCATGTCACCGGAAACATACCGTGTCAAACTTGTGCTCGGCCTCCAAGTCAAAGGGCTGCCTGAGGACTTTGACCGACAATTCCAGTTGCTCCTGGCCTAAGAGACACAACTTCTCCCAAGAAAACAAACCGTAACACAATGTAAAGTCTGACCTACCTCCAGACGCGTGTTTGACGTGGCACGGCCATGTCCGGAGGCTCATGTGACTTCCATGCGGGGGCAGCCTGGGAACCGCCTTTCTGAGTCTCCCCCTCCCCGTGCGACCCCAGGGTAGGGCTGGTGCGAAGAGAACGCTGGATGGGATGTAGGCATTGGAAGTGAAGCCACAGCCAAGGCTCTCTGCAGGCTGTCGCCATCCCACACGGTGACAGGTGGGCACAGAGGTGCAGGGTGGAAGGCTGTCCATCCACACATACACACACACACACACACACACCCACCCACCCCCGCCGCCCTGCGTCTGGCTAGTGTTCCCAGCTGGTGCCCCCTGGACGACAGTGGCCCAGGCCACTCCTGGCTGCCTGGCCGCAGATCCACCGAGGGACAGCTGTGCCTTCCCCCGAGTCTCTCCATGTCTCCCCTGTGGCCCCGCACATCGGTGGCTACCTTTCCCTGTGGGCGCTGACAGCTCCATCGGCACTGCCACCTCCGCCACTGCCACCGGGCACTCAGAGGACTGAGAGCCACAGCCTTCCCTCCCCTCCCCTCCTCCGCAGCCCAGCCCAGCCCTGCCCTGCCCAGCTGCTCCCAGGCCTCTGGAAGGTCCAGTTCCTAGAACGAGGTCTTCATTCCTGTGACTCCCACGGTGTCTCTGCTTCCATGACACAGACCGGCTATGTTGTCCCGACAGTAGGACACACACAGAAACCCTGTGTGAAAATCATGAGGCTGACAGCATCATTCGTCATCTGAGACAGAAAATCAATACAGATATCGTATTAAATACACATAATTATACGTAGGGGTGTGTGTGTGTGTGTGTGTGTGTGTGTGTGTGTGTGTGTGTGTGTCTGTCTGTCTGTCTGTCTGTCTGTCTGTCTGTCTGTATCTCACTGCAGTATTCACACAAGCATTGCCAGCCAAGCAGAACCTCAGGTCTCTGTGATAATTGTCCCTGGGGATGTTCTGCCGACTGTCACGCAGAGACCGTCGTTGTACGGAGACACAGGTAAAGACGTGTGTTTGTCAAGACAGGAGAACACAGAAAACACATCCTGTTTCACAGGGATGAACTAGTGTCATGATGCCAACCTGGGGACACGGGCGCCCGTTCATGCTCCTGGCCAGGCCCTGCAAGCATTAGGGGACCATCGCTTCTGTCCTTGTATGGGCCGCTCACTGCACCGAGTTCTTAGTCACCTCACGTAGCCCTCACCGCAAATCCACACCTTGAACGTGGTCCTCCTTCCTCATCGCCACCGCCACCACGTTCCTCCTGGTCTCTTTAAACGCGCACGCGTCCCTGGTGGGTGGGGTAAGGAGCCAGCTCCCCCCACCCCACCCCACTCCGGTGCCTGCCTGCCTGCCTGCCTGCCTGCCTGCCTGCCTGCCTGCCTGCGTGCGTGCGTAGAGTAGAAGCAGGGAATGTTCTGTCGTTCCCCCTTCCCAACCCGCGAACGAAGGAAACCTTCGTGTATCTTTCTATACTTTATGTGCTGTCGCCTACATGTGTTCCCCCATTTTTCTTTATCCACAAGAGCTCCCTGCAGTCCCCACTCTCTGTATGAACGGCATTCACACACGTCCAAAGTGAATTTATTTCAGCTTCTATCGGGTGGCATATCCAGATAGATCCTTTAGGTCAGGAAGCACAGAAACACAGCCAAGTCGAGTGAGTGCTGAACCAGAGTCATTTAGGAATCCTATGAGGTGACCAGTGTGGAAGGAGCATGTGTTCCAAGGCACTTCTTTTGATGTCTTAGGTTTACCTAGCCAGCAATGCAGATCCCATGAAAGTGGGCAGAGATCTTTTCTCCATAGGCTCTCCTGTTACGGAACGCAAGTGTGTTCCCGTGCCCACGGACGACACACAGTGAGGCCAAACAAGGGGACACGTCAGAGTTTGGGGCAGGGGAAGGTTTCTAGCATGGCCGAGCAAGGGGAGGGTGGGAATCTTTCTTTTCCAGAAAAGTTAGAACTTCTCTCAAGTTGCATGGGCCCAGAAAATGCTTTCTCCTCTTCGATCATCAGTCAAGGAAAGGTAGCACCTGGTTTTTCACGAGGAGATTTTCTTCCTAATTCCAGTTATCTTATAAAATAAAGAAGAAAAATTATGTTAATGTTTCACATAAGCGTCCAGGACTATTTCACTTCCATGATTTGAAGAAATGTTATTTTCTCTCCAACTGACACTGTCCTTGAAGGACCAAGCTAAACTTCTAAGGAGCCAAATTCCAAATAATTTTGAGACTAGGAAATACAAAGTGTAGTGTCATAGATTGATTGATGGATCCATTGATTTCATCAGACAGCAGTCATCACTTCTAAGATTATTCGAACACCACTAACGTTTGGGTAACAAAGTTGAGATGTCTGCGCTCGAGCACGTGCGCGCGCGTGTGTGTGTGTGTGTGTGTGTGTGTGTGTGTGTGTGTGTGACTCATAAGGGGATGTTTTCCATAGCTGTGCACTATGGCACTGCAGGATCTCTGGTTGCTGAGTACCCAGAGGTGGAAGCCCCGATACAGAGCTTGGACTGTGAAGTTATGCATGGGTTCTCAATGGTGTGTGTGGGGTCGGCCCCCCTAATCCCCCATGTTGGTTGTTCAACGGTCAACTCTAATATATAGATCAGAGAGGATATCATCCATGTGCTTCATATGAATAACTTTCCCAAATAATCTTTATCTTTTTCAAAGGAAGACATCCTGTAATCCATTTCATAAGATGCTATTGGGAACCTACTCCCCCAGCATGTGAATTATCCCTACAGAGCACAAGATCCCTGAGAAGGAGGAGCCCTGGACGCTGAGACACCAGGAAAGTAGGCTTTTAGATGATATTTTCTGCTTCTCATGAGATGACGGTGTCTACTGATCCTATTCAAGTGTGTAAAATGAGAGCCCCCTGGCAAGGATCAGCAGAAGGTCTTTGCTGCTGGGCCCTGGGCTCTTCCTTTCAGTGGGGAGGCCAAGAGCCTCAAGAAGGAAGGAAGGAAGGAAGGAAGGAAGGAAGGAAGGAAGGAAGGAAGGAAGGTAGGTGGGAGGGAGGGAGGGAGGGAGGGAGGGAGGGAGGGAGGGAGGGGAGGGTTTGCCCGGTGCCATCAGGCCCGTGTGTCACCCTAAAGAGAAGGGCAGCCATCGCCACTGCTGGAATCATGTCCCCATTTCCTGGGCAGGACATTCAAGAAGGCCTCCTCCTGTGTGTTTCGTGCATCACCTCGACGGTGCCCCCAGGAATAGTCACCGGAGGGAACTGTGCAGCTGAGCCAACCTGCCTGGGAACACGGCCTCCTTCCTTTAAGAAGTGGAAAACTCGCCCAGTGCTCTCTCTGTTGTTGTTTTTCCGGTCCTTATCCTTGTCCTTGTCGTCGTCATCGTTACTGTTGTTAACAAGTGAATGAGAGTGAGTCAGAAAGAGAAAAACAAATATTGTATATTCACACATATATGTGGACTGCAGAAAAATGGTACACATCAACTGGTGTGCAAGGCAGAAAGAGAGACACAGATGTAGAGCACAAACATATGGACACCAAGTGGGGAAAGCGGGGAGGGTTGGGGGGGAATGAATTGGAAGATTGGGGTACCAAATTGTACACTCTAAATATATACAGTTTATTGTAAAACATGAAAAGAAAAAAAGTTAAGAAAAAGTGAATGATGCCTCCGTCTAGAGGAATACTTGGCAGTTATTATGTTCAGGACCATTTCTTTTTCTGCCATTGATGGAAAACTCCTTGGATCCCGTTAGCATTTATGGATTCAAGGAGTGCAGTTCTTCATAGGTTCTGTCACGTCGTTAGGAGGGGAATCCTCATCAAGTTGCTTCAACCAGGACTATGTGTCCTTCAGATGCGGAGATGGAAATGAATGGTGCTCTGCGGGGCGGTGGGGGGGCGGGGGCGCGATGATAGGCACCCAGGACTCCTTCCCCCAGGCCTCCTTTTGTTCCCTCACTGCTTCCTGGAGAAGGGACACCCCCCCCCCCCACGCACACACCGTCTAGGTGTGCTATTTGCTGTCCATAATTTCCCGTGCCCTTTGGGCATGGCTGATAGAGACGGACATGAAGCAGCAGGACGGCAAGCTGGCACCTGGGCCTAGGGAAGTTTCACAAGTGAAATATCAGAACTGGAGCTGGGACAGACATGCCTCCCCTTCCCGGGGCCGGGGGGGGGGGGGGGGTGCGGAAGCTGGGCTGGGGGAGCTGGAGACGAGGGGCACAGAGAGAGGCAGGGAAGGGAGGCCCCACGTGGGCCTGGGAGAGACGGGGATGGGGAGGGCGGGGCGGTGGGGGGCAGGGGGCCACTGCTGACCGGCCTGGGTTCGGGTTCCCTGTCCCCCGTCCTGCTGAGAACGTGCCTTTGCTTCCTGCCCTCAGGTGTGCGAGAGGAGCACGTTTCTTTTCAATAAAGACCAATACATCATGTCACACTATGTTTGGTTTTGCTTGTTCATGTTCCAGACGAGGCCAACGAACTCTCCCAGGGGAGGTGTGGGTACAAAGGATCTGACAGGATGGGAGGGTGCGGGTCTGCGCATGGGCCAAGAAATCCAGAAAATCTGTCGTAGCTGAGACTCAGGCCTTTTTCAGAAATAGGCCAAGAGAGTTCAGCTTTGACCATTCCCTGCCAAGCAGTCATCACAGGTGCTTCCTGGAAGGGATTGAGTTGCAGAAACCAGCGTGGCCCGCAGCCCTCAGGCCTCAGCCCGGCAGGCAGGCAGGCAGGCAGCGGCTATTGTCTGTTGGTCCCGCCCCCGCCCCCGCCCCCGCCCCCGCCCGCTTCTCCACCGCTCGCTCCTTCCCAAGTCGCCAGGGCTGATAGTTGCCGGGAGAGGGGGAGGGGAAGTCCGGACGCTTCATTCCGCAGGGCCTTGTTCAATCGCTTCATTCAAATGCAGAATGCTCTCCGGTCAGATCGGGAGCCTTTGACTTTGCCTCGAGCTCCCCTTTATCGAACGGCTTTTTTTTTTCCTTCCCCAATTTCCCCACCCTTAGGCTGCCCCCTCCAAACTGCAGGGAGGGAGGGAGGGAGGGAGGGAGGGAGGGAGGGAGGGAGGGAGGGATGGGTGAAGGTTGTGTGAGAACTTCTCCTTGTCTCAGGCAAATAGGAGTCCCCTCTTTTTCCTAACCCAGGAAACCCCACTAAACCATTTGAGAATCACGGACATGCGTGGAAGCAAACGTCTTAACTTGAGATCGTGCTCTGCTGTGGGAGGACAGAAAGGAGGGCCAGAATGTCCGGTCTTGTGCTGTCCAGTTCTTAAGCGACTTGAATTCAAGGAGACACATTTTGGGGCGGCCTACTCTGAACATATTGAAAGCTGACCTGGTGACTGTGTGTGTGTGTGTGTGTGTGTGTGTGTGTGTGTGTGTGTGTGTGTGTGTGTGTGAGGGAGAGGGAGATGGAGGGAGGGAGGGAGGCGGGGAGGGAGGGAAAGGGAGAAAATAGGTTAGTAGAGGCCTCCATTTCATGGAAACTGTTTCTGAGTTCTGAGAACAGGTCGGTTCTGTGAAACAGTTATCATATCTCCTCTCAGGAGGCAGTGATGTTGATGGGCTCCCAAAAACTAGGCCTGTGGTGCAAGCAATCAGGTTATTTCCTAAGAGGCACTTGTATGGAAACCAAAGGAAGACAAAGGTCCATCACTGGAGCCGATTATAAACCAGTGGGGGGGGGGGGGGGGAGCGTGTGGGGGGCGGTGTCAGTGAAGAAGATTTGTAGATGTTAGGG
>NW_026648577.1:20000-33981 GCF_030028045.1 Hippopotamus amphibius kiboko | reverse complement strand
TTTACAATAAACTGTATATATTTAGAGTGTACAATTTGGTACCCCAATCTTCCAATTCATTCCCCCCCAACCCTCCCCGCTTTCCCCACTTGGTGTCCATATGTTTGTGCTCTACATCTGTGTCTCTCTTTCTGCCTTGCACACCAGTTGATGTGTACCATTTTTCTGCAGTCCACATATATGTGTGAATATACAATATTTGTTTTTCTCTTTCTGACTCACTCTCATTCACTTGTTAACAACAGTAACGATGACGACGACAAGGACAAGGATAAGGACCGGAAAAACAACAACAGAGAGAGCACTGGGCGAGTTTTCCACTTCTTAAAGGAAGGAGGCCGTGTTCCCAGGCAGGTTGGCTCAGCTGCACAGTTCCCTCCGGTGACTATTCCTGGGGGCACCGTCGAGGTGATGCACGAAACACACAGGAGGAGGCCTTCTTGAATGTCCTGCCCAGGAAATGGGGACATGATTCCAGCAGTGGCGATGGCTGCCCTTCTCTTTAGGGTGACACACGGGCCTGATGGCACCGGGCAAACCCTCCCCTCCCTCCCTCCCTCCCTCCCTCCCTCCCTCCCTCCCTCCCACCTACCTTCCTTCCTTCCTTCCTTCCTTCCTTCCTTCCTTCCTTCCTTCCTTCCTTCTTGAGGCTCTTGGCCTCCCCACTGAAAGGAAGAGCCCAGGGCCCAGCAGCAAAGACCTTCTGCTGATCCTTGCCAGGGGGCTCTCATTTTACACACTTGAATAGGATCAGTAGACACCGTCATCTCATGAGAAGCAGAAAATATCATCTAAAAGCCTACTTTCCTGGTGTCTCAGCGTCCAGGGCTCCTCCTTCTCAGGGATCTTGTGCTCTGTAGGGATAATTCACATGCTGGGGGAGTAGGTTCCCAATAGCATCTTATGAAATGGATTACAGGATGTCTTCCTTTGAAAAAGATAAAGATTATTTGGGAAAGTTATTCATATGAAGCACATGGATGATATCCTCTCTGATCTATATATTAGAGTTGACCGTTGAACAACCAACATGGGGGATTAGGGGGGCCGACCCCACACACACCATTGAGAACCCATGCATAACTTCACAGTCCAAGCTCTGTATCGGGGCTTCCACCTCTGGGTACTCAGCAACCAGAGATCCTGCAGTGCCATAGTGCACAGCTATGGAAAACATCCCCTTATGAGTCACACACACACACACACACACACACACACACACACACACACGCGCGCGCACGTGCTCGAGCGCAGACATCTCAACTTTGTTACCCAAACGTTAGTGGTGTTCGAATAATCTTAGAAGTGATGACTGCTGTCTGATGAAATCAATGGATCCATCAATCAATCTATGACACTACACTTTGTATTTCCTAGTCTCAAAATTATTTGGAATTTGGCTCCTTAGAAGTTTAGCTTGGTCCTTCAAGGACAGTGTCAGTTGGAGAGAAAATAACATTTCTTCAAATCATGGAAGTGAAATAGTCCTGGACGCTTATGTGAAACATTAACATAATTTTTCTTCTTTATTTTATAAGATAACTGGAATTAGGAAGAAAATCTCCTCGTGAAAAACCAGGTGCTACCTTTCCTTGACTGATGATCGAAGAGGAGAAAGCATTTTCTGGGCCCATGCAACTTGAGAGAAGTTCTAACTTTTCTGGAAAAGAAAGATTCCCACCCTCCCCTTGCTCGGCCATGCTAGAAACCTTCCCCTGCCCCAAACTCTGACGTGTCCCCTTGTTTGGCCTCACTGTGTGTCGTCCGTGGGCACGGGAACACACTTGCGTTCCGTAACAGGAGAGCCTATGGAGAAAAGATCTCTGCCCACTTTCATGGGATCTGCATTGCTGGCTAGGTAAACCTAAGACATCAAAAGAAGTGCCTTGGAACACATGCTCCTTCCACACTGGTCACCTCATAGGATTCCTAAATGACTCTGGTTCAGCACTCACTCGACTTGGCTGTGTTTCTGTGCTTCCTGACCTAAAGGATCTATCTGGATATGCCACCCGATAGAAGCTGAAATAAATTCACTTTGGACGTGTGTGAATGCCGTTCATACAGAGAGTGGGGACTGCAGGGAGCTCTTGTGGATAAAGAAAAATGGGGGAACACATGTAGGCGACAGCACATAAAGTATAGAAAGATACACGAAGGTTTCCTTCGTTCGCGGGTTGGGAAGGGGGAACGACAGAACATTCCCTGCTTCTACTCTACGCACGCACGCAGGCAGGCAGGCAGGCAGGCAGGCAGGCAGGCAGGCAGGCAGGCACCGGAGTGGGGTGGGGTGGGGGGAGCTGGCTCCTTACCCCACCCACCAGGGACGCGTGCGCGTTTAAAGAGACCAGGAGGAACGTGGTGGCGGTGGCGATGAGGAAGGAGGACCACGTTCAAGGTGTGGATTTGCGGTGAGGGCTACGTGAGGTGACTAAGAACTCGGTGCAGTGAGCGGCCCATACAAGGACAGAAGCGATGGTCCCCTAATGCTTGCAGGGCCTGGCCAGGAGCATGAACGGGCGCCCGTGTCCCCAGGTTGGCATCATGACACTAGTTCATCCCTGTGAAACAGGATGTGTTTTCTGTGTTCTCCTGTCTTGACAAACACACGTCTTTACCTGTGTCTCCGTACAACGACGGTCTCTGCGTGACAGTCGGCAGAACATCCCCAGGGACAATTATCACAGAGACCTGAGGTTCTGCTTGGCTGGCAATGCTTGTGTGAATACTGCAGTGAGATACAGACAGACAGACAGACAGACAGACAGACAGACAGACACACACACACACACACACACACACACACACACACACACACACACCCCTACGTATAATTATGTGTATTTAATACGATATCTGTATTGATTTTCTGTCTCAGATGACGAATGATGCTGTCAGCCTCATGATTTTCACACAGGGTTTCTGTGTGTGTCCTACTGTCGGGACAACATAGCCGGTCTGTGTCATGGAAGCAGAGACACCGTGGGAGTCACAGGAATGAAGACCTCGTTCTAGGAACTGGACCTTCCAGAGGCCTGGGAGCAGCTGGGCAGGGCAGGGCTGGGCTGGGCTGCGGAGGAGGGGAGGGGAGGGAAGGCTGTGGCTCTCAGTCCTCTGAGTGCCCGGTGGCAGTGGCGGAGGTGGCAGTGCCGATGGAGCTGTCAGCGCCCACAGGGAAAGGTAGCCACCGATGTGCGGGGCCACAGGGGAGACATGGAGAGACTCGGGGGAAGGCACAGCTGTCCCTCGGTGGATCTGCGGCCAGGCAGCCAGGAGTGGCCTGGGCCACTGTCGTCCAGGGGGCACCAGCTGGGAACACTAGCCAGACGCAGGGCGGCGGGGGTGGGTGGGTGTGTGTGTGTGTGTGTGTGTATGTGTGGATGGACAGCCTTCCACCCTGCACCTCTGTGCCCACCTGTCACCGTGTGGGATGGCGACAGCCTGCAGAGAGCCTTGGCTGTGGCTTCACTTCCAATGCCTACATCCCATCCAGCGTTCTCTTCGCACCAGCCCTACCCTGGGGTCGCACGGGGAGGGGGAGACTCAGAAAGGCGGTTCCCAGGCTGCCCCCGCATGGAAGTCACATGAGCCTCCGGACATGGCCGTGCCACGTCAAACACGCGTCTGGAGGTAGGTCAGACTTTACATTGTGTTACGGTTTGTTTTCTTGGGAGAAGTTGTGTCTCTTAGGCCAGGAGCAACTGGAATTGTCGGTCAAAGTCCTCAGGCAGCCCTTTGACTTGGAGGCCGAGCACAAGTTTGACACGGTATGTTTCCGGTGACATGGAATTGCAGATGGCCCACGAAGCATGCTCTCGGCAATACTGCCAAGCCTGTGGTCTCACAGGGGACGGTCTCCTCGACCGAGATGTCACCATCTCGGGAGTCCGCACCTGGAGCGACACGGTGACCTCAGGACGGGCGCCCTGTCTGTGCGCCCCATCCGGATGCGCGTGGACGGGAATGGAGCAGCTCTGGGAACGGTGGACGATGCCAGCTCTTGTTCTTCTGCTCTGCTGCCTGCCGTGCACGGCTGTGGAGAGGGACGCGCCGCTGTGGAGAGGGATGAGCCGAGTCCAGTGTCTCTGAACCCACCCCAGGCAAAGAGGAGCAGGACAGTGGGTGTGGGCCCTCCCTCGTGTGTGGCCAGGATCCTGTGCGGGGGGAGAGTCCCTGGCCCTCCCGCTGAGAGGAAGGTGCGAGAGGTGGATCGGCGGCGGCGTCTTTCCTCGGGGCCCCAGAGCTTCTGCGGCTCCGATCTCCCCTCTTCACAGTTCTAGTTGGCGCCCGCCCCAGCACAAACCTACCTGAGAGCTTCCCTGGTATCCGGAAGCGATGGCTTTGTGTTTTGAGGACGCAAGGGGAGAAAGAGCTGAGCAAAGCTTTTCCCTGGAACCTGAGTGTCTATGGGTGTGTCTGGCCCATCACCAGCGAGCGTGCTGAGTGCCACTTCCTGAGGGCAGGTGCTCTTTAAGGAAAGTATGGCTTCGTATCTTTGTGACACGCAGGCCCTTCTAGAATGTGGAGCGAGTTTCTCAAGAATCCCAGCAGAATCCCAGGTGCTGTGGAGGCTAGGGCCTCAAAGGTCCGGCTCCATCCCCTCTCTCCATCCTGGCCTGGCCTGGCCTGGCTGGGCCCCTAAGGACCCTGCTGGCCTCTAGAGTGGCCCCTGCTTCTCGGTTGGTTTCCACGCTGCTGCTCACAGAGCCATCTTCTCCAAAGGCAGCCGACCGCCGTATTCCTTCCGTGGAGGCCTGGCACGGCTCTCCTCGGCTTGGATGATAGCATGAGAGGACTGACAAGCTGGGTCCTTCCTCCAGGGCTGACCTTTTACAAACTCCGCCTTGAAGAGGGGTAAAGTCAGCATGTCATTCTCACGTGTAAGATGGGACCCGAGGGGCCCGTTCCTAGCTCTACCACTTGGGAGAGTGGGGGACTCTTCCGTCAAGGAAACGGAGAGCTCATACTTGATGGTGCGGTTGTCAGAAGCCTTTTTCTAAGCCTCCCCTGGCCCCACCGTGTCAGAAAGACGTGTCCCTCCACCTGCCGGGGACTTGATGAAGGAGAGTCACTCTGGTAGAAGTACCCGAAGCTCGATGACTTCACTGCCGTCTCCCTTTCTCTGGCACGGGCCCGCCCCTGGAGGAGCCCTGTCTTCACCTGGCCGTGACGGCACCGCTCAGGGGAGCTGGAGACAGGACCCCAATGAGGGCAGGTGGATGGGAGCCTGTTCAAAATGACCTACACACCCAATCTGCCGTAGACATGGTCCACAGATCGTGGACGTGCCTGTGCCCCCGAAGACATCCGTGTGGCCCCGGGCATCCGGCAGCCATCTTCTCCATGTTCTCCTGACCTGTGCTCTCGCTCTTTTCTCCGGAGCACTCGCCTGATGATTCGTGGGGGCATGAAACCCCAGCTGGCAGGAGCCAAATGATCTTCCCAACACAAGGGAAAAGAAGAGGTGGGGTCCCGCATCCATCCAATGTTTCTGTGCCTAAGAATGAGTTTCTAAGAAATCTCATCCTCCTTTAGCTCCCTTAACACCCCCCCCACCCCGGCGCCCGCCAGCCCGGGCCATAGTATAGTTACTTTCCCAGATTTCCTCCCTCTCCTCAGCAGAACCGAAGAGATTGTAGGTGTTGCCACTTCTCTGAGTCTTTCTTTGCTTTCTTAGGAGGGCTGCCCCATGTCACGTAAAACTTGGAAGACATACATGCGTGAGCATCTCTCCTTGTGATTCTAACCCAGGGAAGAGCATTTAAAACTCGAAAGGAGGCAAACTAGGGTTCAGGCACCCAGAGTTGAGCTGGGTGGCCACTGGGAAGAGAGTTCCAGACCCCTTCCTGTTTGGGGGAGGGGGAAATCTCCCCCTCTGCCCCTCTTGAGTCCTCGTGGCTGGACTCATCCTAACATGGACTCAAGGCGGATAGAGGAAGCGGGAGCGGGAACACGTGTTCGTTTGTTGTTGTTGTTGTTGTTTTACCTTCTAGCCGTGAGAAGTGGCTGAGGCGGGCAGCTTTTCGACTGTGTAGACCAAGGGACAGTACATGTGTGAGACAGGGATCAGACCGAGAGACTTAGCTTTCGGGTGCGCCCTGAGGGAAGGAAGAATCTAAACAGAGTTTGGGCTTGGGGGGGGTCCCTGAAAGAAGTCACAGTGTCTGTCTCCCTAGGCTTCTCGGCCCCAATGAATTCCCTACTTTGGGGATCGGAGCGTCCTCCTAACTCCAGGTGCAGATGCAGGGAGTGCGCCTTTCACCCGAGAGAGAGATGGATGTCTCGCTTTCAGGGAGACACAAAGAAGAGCCCGAGGGTCCCTCTTGTGTTGGCCGCCTGCTTGAGGTCACCGTCACGCCAAATGATCACTGTGCCACGGAGGTGCATTTTGGCGTGGCCTATCCTGGGCTCCACAGCCACCTCCCTGAGAACGGGTATGGTCAGAACCGTAGGAAGCTCAAGGGCGCCGCCAGCCGGTTTCAAAAACGTATCTGTCAGCACCTGCTGGCTGCAACCGCGAGGTTTGCAAGTGCCCTCCGCATAATTCTCCCCCTCCCCCGCAACGACGTCATCACTTCCAATCCTGGCGAACAATGTATGGAACCTTTGCTGGGGTTTTCGTTTGTTTCTCTTTTGTGGGGTTTCTCTCTCTCTCTCTCTCTCTCTCTCTCTCTCTCTCTCTCTCTCTGTCTCTCTGTCTCTGTCTCTGTCTCTGTCTCTGTCTCTGTCTCTGTCTCTCTCTGTCTCTCTCTCTCTGTCACACGCGCTCTGATGTTCGGGGCCTAATGGGAGAAATGAAATCAAGCGAGGGGTTTTGCCCTCAGGTTGCCTTGGTCTCGGGTTGACTTGTGTGCGCTGAGAAAGACGGCCTTTACTGAAGGCCCTGCGCAGACTTTTTGACACCCCCGATCCATGGAATCCTGAAGCTGTGGAACCTAGAAATCTTTCGGTCTCCTTTTGATTTGGAAATCTTCTCCTTGACAGAAAGAAGCCCATTTAAAAGAGAAAAAGAAAAAGTGGAACTGCATGAGCAGATCGGTTTTTAGATCTCAGCCGGGCGGCTGCCCGGTTCTCTGGGGAGAACTGTCTTCATCTTGCAAATCTGTACACACAGCCCACAGTGGCCTGGGATGGAGGCCAGTGGACTGGATTGGGCAGAACCTGAGACCAGAGGAAAGAGAAAAAAAATAAGAAAAATGGTGGTGGTGGTTGGGGGGAGGGGGAAGAGGTCTGCTTTGAAAAATAGGAACTGCTGGCAGGGCTCCCTCACCCCCACCCCCCCACCCCAAAGTAGGACTGTGTATCCAGGCGTAGAAATGATACTGCGCCAAGAAGGCAAGCGCTGTTGAGACTGCTGTTCCTATGATGTTACAAACCGAAAGCGATGCTTTCTGGTCGAGGCTCTCCATGACAATCTGCTAAGCAAATCACACGTTGGCTGTTTTGGACGTTCTCTGCAGTTTTCATTGGGAGTGAGGAAGAGCCGTTTGTACATGTTTTGATACAATGTTTTGAATGCTGTGGGACCATGGTATGTTTCCGCCGTGGATGAACAAGGTTGCCTTTTCCAGCTTCCGCTTGCATGGTCATTTCCTGGTCCTGACGACCCCCCCGCCCCAAGTGAGGGAGGCCTGTGTGTCTTTGTGTCCATTTAGAAGGGTTGGTGCTTGATGCCAGCATGATATCCAAATCTTGATTTTGGACTTACCAAACTACTGTTGGGAGTTTGTTTCTTGTCTTAATCTCCCTTAACTCTTGCAGTCACCTGAGTGTCCACTCTTGATTTCGCGTCTCTCTCTGCCTCTGTCTCTGTCTCTCTCGCTCTTTCCTTTTGTTGATTTCTTCAAGGCAAGCCATCTTTTTCCTCCTCCTCCTCCTCCTCCTCCTCCTCCTCCTCCTCCTCCTCCTCCTCCTCCCCCCCCTCCTCCTCCTCCCCCACCACCCTCCTCTTCCTCTTGCTCCTTTCTCTGCCCCCCTCCCCCCTCCCTCCCTCCTCCCCCCGCCCTTTTAAAATGGAAGTCTAACAGACTGACAAGAGTATATTGGTTTTCAGGTGTATACCCTAGCGAGTGGCTATGTTTACACATGGCCCAGGGATCTCCGTGATAAGTCTCGTTACTGTCTGTCACCATTCGATGTCATGACAGTAGGATGGACTCTATTCCGCCTGCTGTACATGACATCCTGCGAGTGAGTTGTTTATTTCATAACTAGAAGTGGGCACCGCTTCCTCTCCCTCACCTATTGCACTCGTCTCCCTCTTCCCCCCTCCCTCCCTCCTCTGGCCACCCCCCATTTGTTCCTTTTAGGTGTCGAGGAACCTGTTTGCGGTTCCTTCTTTGTGTTCATGTGTGTGTATTGCTGTGTACGTTCTTCACAGACATGATAGTCTCGCGACCTGAGGTATCTTGTGTAGCGCAATACCCTCTGGGTCTCTCCATGTTTCCGCGGATGGCAAGACCTCATTCCCTGGTAGGGTTGAGTCATAAACGCGCGCGCGCCTGTGTGTGACTAGGTAGAGACGTATGCACACAGAGAGCGCTATCGGTATGTCCCTAACTATGGCTACATAGGGATAGGTGTGGATACACATACACGTGTATGTATGTGTCACCCTCACCCCCTCGGTGGGCACGTAGTGGAGTTGCTGGGTCACGTGGTAGTTGTTGGTGCAGTGCTTTCAGGGACTTCTGTGCTGTTTTCCGTAGTGTCATCTGTTGTCGGGGAGCCATTCTGTCAGGCGCCAGGTGATATCTCTGAGTCCTCCAGCATGACATGGTGGTGGTCTCTCTCAGCGTGAAAAATAGGTGTCCCGTCAGGAGCCACTTTCCTCTGCCGTTTGGAACTTGCTGTCGCGATTCCAGATCCTGGGCCTGGCCGTGTATGCTTGTGCAGAGAAATGCCAGCGCTTTCTATCATACCCTCCATTTAAAAAAAAAATGGTTCTGTATTTGATGGGCTGCGTTGGGTCTTTTTTTGCTGTGCGCGGGCTTTCTTTCCGTTGCGGTGAGTGGGGGCTCCCCTTCGTTGTGGTGCGCAGGCTCCTCATTGCCAGTGGCTTCTCTTGGTGCGGAGCACGGGCTCCAGGCACGGGGGCTTCAGGAGTTGCGGCACATGGGCTCAGTCGTTGTGCCTCACGGGCTTCGTTGCTCCGCGGCATGTGGGACCTTCCTGGAGCAGGGATCGAACCCGTGTCCCCTGCAGTGGCGGGCGGATTCTTAAGCAGTGCGCCAGCTAGGCAGCCCCAGTTGTTTCTTGTATTTCAGGGAAAGGTTTCCTTTGGCTTTTGGTTTTGTCCCCGCCCCCACCCCCCAAGAAAGGTACTGTTGGTTGCTTTGTTGACAGTGGAAAACTGTGTTGCGGTTGCTGTTGGAGTGGTGGGGGTCGTCGTCCTTGTTGCTTTGTTTCCTTTGTGGGCGTTGTTTTCTGTTGGTTTTTTCTGGCTTTGTTTCCTTGTGGATGAAAATGCCTGGTCTTGGTCTGCTCTGTTCAGGCCTCCTGCCCACTTTCCCCATCGGGTTGCTTGTTCTGGGGGGGCTGCGTTGCATGAGGCCTTGCCCTGTTTTGGACAGGAACCTCTTATGGGACATGCTTGAGGTTTTCAGATGCGTGTGTGTGTGTACGTGTACACGTGTGTGTGTCTGTACGTGTACACGTGTGCATACACGTACATGTGTGTGTGCCTTTACGTACTCCTTGAAGGGCCACAGCAGTCCCAGAGCTTGACTTTGACTTTTTGGTAGTTTGGCTTGGTTTGATTTTGGTGGGACGACAGGTCACTGTGAACCTTTACTGTAAATCTCTCTCTCACACGCACGCGCGCGCGCGCGCGCGCACACACACACACACACACACACACACACACGCACGCACGCACGCACACTCACCACGTTGCATTGTGTAGATGTCCTGGAACGCGGTTTCTTTAGTGGATGGCTGTTGACTCGCTGCTCCCCGCCCCCCTGCCCCCGCCCGCCGGTGACTGTGGTCAGTCCATTTTGAAATCCACGTTCTGACCTCAAGGGCATGTTCCCCACCCACGCACCCATGTGTTCTCTTTGGACTTTGTCGCGGTCTGTGCGGAAATAGATGTTTGTTTCCATTTGTGTGGGGCCAGAGTGTATGTTTACTTTCGTTTCTAGCTTCCGGGCTCTGCGTATCAGCTTTCCAAAGCCCTTCCCCGTGCCAGAAGGGATGAGTTCCTGCGTCGTTCTCTGAGCGCTTGCCTGGTTTCGTTTCGCTGGTCCCCGCCTTCCCTCCCTCCCTCCCTCCCTCCCTCTCACCCTCCGGGGAGCTGGGGATCTCGCTTGTGGCACTGTGGGCGTCTCCGTGGAATTCCCCGCGCCCCCCCCCCCCCCCATGGCCTGGAATCGCGTCCCCTTCCAGGCAGCCTCCCGGCGGCATCTTGCCAGCTACCCCCGCCCCCGTGTGCTGCCGGGGATCGGGACGCGCCGTGTCGTGTCGTGTCGTGTCGTGTCGGGCCGGGAGCTAGCTCCGAGGCGGACCCCTCGGGGCCGCGCGGGACGCCCGCCCCGCTCCGGGAGGAGCTCGGGCGTTTGGGCGGCCCGGCGCTCCGGCGTCCTCGGTGGCCGGCCGGCGACCGGGATCCGGCCCGGGGACGTTCGAGCCGGTTGTCGGGCGCCACCTGGCGGCCGCTTTTATATTGTCCCTTCCCTCCGGAGCTCCGGCGACCTTGTCGAGGGCTGTGACTCAGCCGCCGGGCCCGAAGCAGAGTTCCGGGAGGCGGGCGACGCTGGTGCTGGCAGCCCCGGTGGCGCCGAGGCGTAGGCGCCTCCTGCTGTCGCCTGAGATTGGGCCTGCAGATCTATGGGGCTGTGACTGCCGCCGCGCTCCCGAGCCGGGGCTGAGGGGCCGCCTGGCCGGGTCGACCAGCATGCGCCCGTGCCCCTCCGGCCGCGGGAACCCATGTCGGGTCGTGCCGCCGCGGTGGGAGAGGAGAGGGTCTGCCGCGCCCGGAGCGCCTGGGACTTGGTGGCCCGGCCTTCTCCTGGGCCGCCCTTGGGAGCGTTCGTTCCCCGACCCCCCCCACCTCCCTTTCCCGGTGCCCCCCGCGTCCCGCTCCGGAGGTGGGGACCGGCTCGGGCCGAGCGTTGAGGCCGGTGGAGGCCGCCACGGGCTCGGTGGTGGACGCGCGTGCGTCCCGGTCGTCAGATGCTTTCGGGCCGATGGTTTTCCGAGCCGGACTCCAGAGGTGAGGACCGGCCTGGGCCGCCAGCGGTGACCCGGAGAGGCTGGCCCGGGCCTGGGTGCGTTGCCCCGTGGGCTCCGGGCGTCTCCCTGGAGAAATGGGTTCAAGTCCCGATGGGTCCGGAGACGTGGACGGACCGGCCCCTGCTCGCGCAGGTGGCCGGCGAGGGTGCACCCGGCCTGTCAGCGTGCCCGCGTGGGTCCCGGTCGTCGGACGCGACTTTGTCTCCCCCCTCCGCTCTCCACCCCGAGTCCGGGCCGGGAGGTGGGGACTGGCGCGAGCCATACTGGGTGGCCCGGGGAGGGGCTCCCGGGCCCGGGCGTGGTCCCTCATGGGGCCCGCTCATCGGAGGCGGCTCGGAGGGGTGCTGTGTTTCTTTCTTGGAACCAAGTCCTGGCCCGGAGACTCGGATGGACCGGTGCCTGCCCGCGTGGGGGGACCGGGGAGGGCGTCCCCAGCCCGCTCCCTCTCCCCCGTGTCCCCGGCCCACTCTGCCACCCCTCCATCCCCGGGTCGACCAGGTGGCCCCGGGCGCTCCGGGGCAAGTGTGGATGGGGAAGTGTTGGGGGCAGGTGGCCGGACCGAGGTTCCGGGGGCCCCCGTGAACCTCGTGGGTGGGCCCCGCTGTCGGGCGCGATGATTTCTTCCGCCGGAAATGGGGCCTTTTTGCCACCAGATAGGTGCTGACACGGTGTTCTTCTGCGTCTGTCGCCGATAGACGCTGGGGCTCCGGACGCGGGCAGGACTCCGGGCGGGGGGCGGCTGTCTGACGCCCGGCTCGGTCCTTGCCGCTTGAGCTGCCCGCTTGGGCCTGCGCGCCGGCTCTTGCGTGCGCGTCCGGCTGCCCCGACCCGCGGTGCCGCCTCCGGCCTCTGGCTGAGCCCGAGGGCGGCGGGGCCAGGTGGCGTCGGGTGCTCGACCCTGTGCGCTGCCCCCGCTGCAGGCACCCGGTGGTGAGTGGCCGGCACGACCCCACCCCACAGGCTCTGTGCCCCGTGTCAGGCGTTCTCGTTCTGGGGTGGCTGGCTGCTCTTTGCCCGAGACGAAGGGGCGCCGGCGAGGCGGAAGCGGGCCTCCGTGTGATGGGTCTTCGCCGTGCCTCCCCTGCGGGCCTCCCCCGCCGTGGCTTTAGGCTGGGTGGGTCAACCGATTGATGTGGTGGTGCCACGCTCCGCTGGGCTGGGCCTAAGCCGTGCCAGACGAGGGACGGACGTTCCTGGGGGACGGGACCGCTCTTCTCGTTCTGTCCGCGGGCTCCTCGCCTCTCTTCCGCCCCGCCTGCCGGGGTGTGCGGAAGGCAGGGTTGCGGCCTCCGGCCCCGAACCCGCGGTCTCCCGCCCCCGCCTCCCAGCGTGGGCGGGGACCGGGGTCCTCGGACGCAGCAGACGCTCTCGCTGTGCCTCTTTGGCGTACGCCTCGCGAGCGGCCCTCCCCGCGGCGGGGAGGGCCGCCCCGCCGCCACGCTGCGCGCCCCCCGTCGGTGTGCGAGCGTGCCGCGCCTGGCCCTCCGTGGTGCTCCTGGAGCGCTCCAGGTCGTCCCTCAGGTGCCCGAGGCCGAGCGGTGGTGTTGTTCCCCTTTCCCAGCGTGTCCCTCGGGTCTCCGCCACCGTGGCGGGTGCCGTGAGCGGCTTTCTCTTGGGGGGGTCGAGACGGTAAGGGAGGTGCGCCCGCCTGTTCCCCCCGGCGGTGGGGCCAGGGGCCGCCTCGTTGTGCTGGTCCTCAGCGGCGTGCCGTGGGGGCCTGAGCTTGGCCGAGCGCACGCCCCGTGTGGTCCCCACTACGTGGGGGGCTGCGCGCGGGCGTGGGAGCGATCGTGGGGGCCGGGGCCTGTGAGAGAGGGGGCTGTGTCACGCATCTTGGGCGTGCTCCCCCTCGAGGGCCCGAGGGGCGAGCCCGAGGGCAGCAAGCCTTACCGAGGTCGTGCCCCGGCCCTGGCCGCGAACGCTCCCGTGGGCCGTGTGCTTACCCATATCGCAGACCCCCTCCCCTCCAGGCGACTGGAGGAGGTGTAGGCGGCTCACGGAAGCGCCTCTGCGGGCCCGAAGGAGAGGCGCTGAGTGGGGGATGACGCGCCCTCGGTGAGAAAGCCTTCTCTAGCGATCCGAGAGGGAGCCTTGGGGTACCGAACCCCCCAGCTGCCGCCCCTCCCAAGTGTGCAGTGGCCACCGTGGCGACTGCCAGAGCACGTGGGTAGACCCCCTCGCCTCCGCGGGAGGGGTGCGCCGGTCCCGCGGTGGGGCCGAGCGCCGCTCTTTGCCTACCGTGGCCCGCGCCTCCCCCCTCCGAGTCGGGGGAGGGTCCCGCCGGGCCGAGCCGAGCCGGTGTCCGAGGCGCGGGGTGGCGTGTGTGCGTGCGGGGTCGCCTCCGTTGGCGAGCCCGGAGGGGGGGACCCCCCCGGTCCCGGCTCCCCAGTCCCGCAGCCACGGGGAGCCCTGCCGCGCCTGCCCTTGCCTCGAGCCGCAGCCGGCGGCGGTGTGTGGCCCTAGGTCGGGCCGCCTGGCTCGGGAGCGTTTCCCCAGGACGTGTGAGCCCTTGGGGTCGGCTGAGGTGGTGATGGATGTGTGGAGGCGACGCAGATGGATGCGCGAAGGGGTGGACGGGTTCCTCCGCTGCACGCGGGGGGAACCGTCGCATGCTAGGCCCCGGCGGCGGGGCCGGGTCGTGGGGAGGCCCTCGAGGGTGGCGGGCGCCGGCCGGCGTCCCAGGCGTTGGCGGGACCGCCCCCTGGTGTGGGGCGGTGGGGCCCCGCGCTGGTTTTCCTGGTGGCCCGGC
>NW_026648577.1:0-7500 GCF_030028045.1 Hippopotamus amphibius kiboko | reverse complement strand
GCGGGCTCCCCGAGACCCGGGCCGCCGAGCGGCGTGCAGGCCGCGGGCTGCCGGCCGCAGAGCGACCCTCGGGCCGCGGGCGCCCGAGACCATACCCGCCGGCCACCGAGCGCCCCTCGGGATGCGGGCGCCCGGGACCCGGGCCGCCGAGCGACCTGCAGGCTCCGTGGCCGCGGGCCGCCGAGCGACCCTCGGGCCGCCGGTCGACTTGCAGGCAGGTCGACCAGCCGGCCGCGGGCCGCCGAGCGCCCCTCGGGCCGCGGGCGCCCGGGACCCGGGCCGCCGAGCGACCTGCAGGCTCCGTGGCCGCGGGCAGCCGAGCGACCCTCGGGCCGCCGGTCGACTTGCAGGCAGGTCGACCAGCCGGCCGCGGGCCGCCGAGCGCCCCTCGGGCCGCGGGCGCCCGGGACCCGGGCCGCCGAGCGGCCTGCAGGCTCTGTGGCCGCGGGCCGCCGAGCGCCCCTCGGGCTGCGGGCGCCCGGGACGCGGGCCGCCGAGCGACCTGCAGGCTCCGTGGCCGCGGGCCGCCGAGCGACCCTCGCGCCGCGGGCTCCCCGAGAGCCGGGCCGCCGAGCGGCCTGCAGGCCGCGGGCTGCCGGCCGCCGAGCGCCCCTCGGGCTGCGGGCGCCCGGGACCCGGGCCGCCGAGCGGCCTGCAGGCTCCGTGGCCGCGGGCCGCCGAGCGACCCTCGGGCCGCGGGCGCCCAAGACCCGGGCCGCCGGCCGCCGAGCGACCCTCGGGCCGCGCGCGCCCGAGACCCGGGCCGCCGGCCGCCGAGCGACCCTCGGGCCGCGCGCGCCCGAGACCATGCCCGCCGGCCGCCGAGCGACCCTCGGGCCGCGCGCGCCCGAGACCATGCCCGCCGGCCGCCGAGCGACCCTCGGGCCGCGCGCGCCCGGGACCCGGGCCGCCGGCCGCCGAGCGACCCTCGGGCCGCGCGCGCCCGGGACCCGGGCCGCCGGCCGCCGAGCGACCCTCGGGCCGCGCGCGCCCGGGACCATGCCCGCCGGCCGCCGAGCGACCCTCGGGCCGCGCGCGCCCGAGACCATGCCCGCCGGCCGCCGAGCGACCCTCGGGCCGCGCGCGCCCGGGACCCGGCCCGCCGGCCGCCGAGCGACCCTCGGGCCGCGGGCGCCCAGAGACCCGGCCCGCCGGCCGCCGAGCGACAGCACGCGCGGACTCGGGCTGCGCAGCCCCGGGCTGCCGGTGGACCCGCGGCCGCCGCTTGACCCGTGTATGCTTGCTGTTCATCTCCTGGAGATTCCTGCACCAAGCTGATTGAATGAGGAACATGGAAGCACTGTATATAGGCTTTGCATTTTTCTCTTCGTTTCCTGTACTTTGCCTTCGTTTCCTTTGCGTGTGCTCTATTTTATTGTACATGTTATATTGCTTGTTATTTTTTTATTCATTTAAGGTAGGACCGCTTTTATGCGTTTCTACACCTCCCCGCCCCCCCCCCCCCCCCCCCGCCCCGCGTCTCCCTCCTCTGGTGCCCGCCCCAAATGAGGTCGCATCATCTTTCATAGTGTACATCCTGGGCCAGCATAAGCTTTCCAAGAATAAAATGCCCCCCCGCCTTTCCTTCCCAAGGACACCACGAACACCTCCTGTCCTGTGCAGTGCTTTTTCACCCACCGCCAGCAGAGGGCCCTCTCTGACAGACCCAGGAACTCCCCTGCTCCGAGTCATCCAGGAGAGGCTGTTCCGTTCTGTGTGAAACGGGTGGGGTGGGCTGATGAGACATCATTGCTTAGAAGGCCATCGGGTTCACCGGTTCGGTGGCAAGAGAGAACATCCTCATCCTCCTTGAGGTTGACTCGGAAGGTCTTCGGGCCCGCAGGACACCGCCCCCAAATGGGCCTCCGTGGCATAGGGAGATTTTGCCATGCGAGGTGACAACAGGAGGGGAACACGGACCCTCCTTTCCTTCTCCCGTCTGAAAGCAGGAAGAAAATCTCTCACGGGAACAGGGTGGTGGAGGGGGCGGCCGGGAGGTGTAGAGATGAGGACTGACTGCTTTCCTGTCTTAAGAAATCACGAATCATCCAAGTGGGACCGCTCATAACACACAGAGGACAGAAGTGTGGACGAGATGAGGAGAATGTGTAAGGGAACGTCTTCCACAAGAACTCTTTTCCATAGGCCGACTTCAAGACTTTCCAACATCTCTAGGTTTAGGGGTGGACTGAGTGCCATGAAAGAATGGACATTCAGCAGCCTGTCTACATCATCTCCAAAGAAGGGAAAATGCTGAAACGTCCCTAGCTCCACAAGCCTAAGGGTCTCCCTGCTCCGGAGAGTTGGAGCATATGCGTGCTTCCATGCCTACACAGATCTTGCGCTTTAGGGAAACCACAAACTAGGCAGGAGCCTGGACTTCTACAAGGCAGTCCATGTTCACACGGGTCACTGTGGTTGGCTTCCTTACTTTCATTGGATTGGATTGGGGTGGGGTGGGGTGGGGTGGGGTGGGGGGCGGGGGGGGGCGGTGACAAATGTCCAAGGATGAGGCATCCTAAAGAAGGAACGTGTGTGGTCCAAGCTACCCGAGGTCGCCATCCTCATTGTAGGAAGAGGACCTCTTTGGGGAGTGTGGGGAGGGGGGAGGCAAGGTAGAAGGTATGCAGATAAGGTTTGGGGGAGGGAAAAAAAGACATTTCGGTCCTAAAGCTAGTCATTTCGAAATGGGAAACAAAGGACACAAGGGAAAAGCTAAAACTGGGCACAGGCGATTGGAAAAGGTTTCTGAGGAGAAGAATCTTCGGAAAGGAATGGGAACCGTGGTCAGGACTGCTTAAGATGAGGATGGATTCAAGGACACACATGAGTGTTCGTATCAACAGGAAACCAGTGCAAAACTAGAATTCAGTTTTCTGTCTCTCGGTGAAAAAGGCCAACTTTGGGCTCGGGCTTGGGTGTTTCTTCTATTGCTCTGCTCTCTCCGTCATGAGAGAGAAAGCTTTCCTTCCTTTTTCCGGAAGGAAGGAAGGAAGGAAGGAAGGAAGGAAGGAAGGCAGGCAGGCAGGCAGGCAGGCTTATGTCTTCTAAAAATCATCACTTCTTTTCTAGGTTACCTTTATCAGGTCTTGGGGGACTCACGTGGACTTAGTCCTCTTGATATTCAAAGAGCCAGGGTTGGCTCACAAGGAAAGAGGCTTCTCTCTTTGCCTAGCAAGTCTTTCCCTGGGATGTGGGTGACGTGGCTAAGGAGGCACTGTTCCCCAGTGACCTATCTAACTGTTTTACACTCGTTGGGGTATTTTGGACACATTTGCCCCCAAACCGAATGACACATGAAGTCTTTTGCACTTAGAATGCATGTTGAGAGAGGATCCAAGAGGAGAGGGCCTAGCTCAAGAATGTGTTCTCTCTCCTTCGAAAGCAGAGCCATGAAACGGAGTAGGCTTCCTGGAGAGGTTTCCTGACATGGGAAGCGTTGTCGAAGAGGAAGGAACGTGAAGCCTTCTTTGGCTTGTGTCTATACACGGGTGTGTTCCAGCTGCTCTGGAAATGATGGGATCCTTCTTCTCTGCCCTGGCATACAGGGTTTTCGGTCGTCCAAATGGAGGCTCACACGACAGGGACTGAGCCCAGTATCAAGGAGATATTCCACCCGAGTTTCATGCCGAGGCGGCAACAACAGCCTCTTGAAAGATGATGGGGGGTGGGGGGGGGCCACACGTGGATCAATTCCATTCTGTCCATTCAACAGAGGGTCGGGGCTACAGCAGACCCCAGAGAGGGACAGCAGACCCCAGAGAGGGGCAGCAGCCCGGCCGGCCACTGGGTCTCCATGTCTCAGGCTTCCTGGGGAACCTCACCCCCCCCCCCAGGTCCCCGCCGCCCCCCGCATTCCGCCACCCACCTTGGTGCATTTCGAATGGCTCCAATTGTAAATAGATGCTGGTGGGAAGATTTCTACAGGTTACCTGCAATGGCTGACCTGTCATGCTTGTCACCCTGGGGGAAAACAATTCTCTTTGTCCCCAGAGGCGTCAGACCTCCTCTCTCAGGAACCCCTGAGCCCCGGCCACTGGACTTCACTCCACTGGCACGTAGTAAGGGTCATCCAAACGTTCCTGTGACGGTGAGTATGGTTTCCATGTGGGTTGAAGCCTTCCCTTGCTGCAAGCCTTCTGTCCTCACCATGGCATAGAGACGGTTAAAAAAAAATTGTGTTTGCCACTTTGGGTATACCTTCCACAGCCTGCAGTGATCAAGGCACCCACTTCGCTGGGCAAGTCCTATGAGCCTTCACAAAAGCTCTTGCAAACTTCTTGGGACCATCACTTTTCCAGTCACGCTCAATCATCAGGCAAGATTGACAGGGCCGATGGGAAAACTGGACTCCGAGAAGAACGAGTGACCTACGTGGGGCTGAATGAACTGAGGACTAGGATGATAGTGTGTGTATGACTACTTGTCTACAATAGGACTGATTGGGGAAGCCGCTGGGGGCGGGGGGGGGGGGGGCAGGGTGCGGATACCTTAGGAGCTTGGGATGAACATATACACATTCCTATACGTAAAGTGGATAATCAACAAGCTCTTACGACTTGGCACAGGAAACTATACTCAATACTTTGTAATAACCTGTAAGAGAAAAAAAATCTGAAACAGAATCTATATCTATCTATCTATCTATCTACCTATCTTTCTATCTAAATCACTGTGCTGTACACCTGAAACTGCACGACATTATAAATGCTTCCATTATTTCAAACAGAAAAGAATCTCCTAACCTGAGTGAGAGAGAGAGAGAGAGAACAGGACGGATTGTGAAATCTTTTCTTTTCCAGCTACAAGGGAAAATGAAAACAAACAAAACCCAATTTATTTTAAAAGTTGGACATCCATTTGGTGACTTGTACCCTTGTCAGCAAAATGGAATCACTTCTCTTTTTCTCCCTACCTGCTCCGTCCAGAATTCAGAAACTCTCCGTGAGGCTCCTTATTTCTTTGGCAAGAGAGTCACTTGCACGCGTTCCTTAGAGGCCCACGTTACGTTTCCATAAAACGGGAATACACACTTGTGGATATGAGATTCTGGTGCTATTCATTTTCCTTAGGGTGTTGCTTTTCACCTGAAAACCGGACTGGATCCTGAAGTCTTTCAAGTTGCCCCCAATATCTGGCTACAACTCTCTCCATGAATGTTTCCCACTTTCGCCCACCCTTTTGACTTGGCATCACTGACAACGAAAACGGCCCTTTGCCTGAAGCCCTACAGACCGAAGCTGCAGGACTTGGTGAAAACTTTAGAGACATGGCCACCACAGCTCCTGTGGAAACCATCCTGGTGCCTGTTTCTGTGAGAGCCACTCTGAAAGTCGAACCAAACACCCGACATCATCACAGCCATTTCAAACTGCTAAAGTTGCTTCCACCCTAACATCTACAAATCTTCTTCACTGACACCGCCCCCCACACGCTCCCCCCCCCCCCCCCCCACTGGTTTATAATCGGCTCCAGTGATGGACCTTTGTCTTCCTTTGGTTTCCATACAAGTGCCTCTTAGGAAATAACCTGATTGCTTGCACCACAGGCCTAGTTTTTGGGAGCCCATCAACATCACTGCCTCCTGAGAGGAGATATGATAACTGTTTCACAGAACCGACCTGTTCTCAGAACTCAGAAACAGTTTCCATGAAATGGAGGCCTCTACTAACCTATTTTCTCCCTTTCCCTCCCTCCCCGCCTCCCTCCCTCCCTCCATCTCCCTCTCCCTCACACACACACACACACACACACACACACACACACACACACACACACACACACACAGTCACCAGGTCAGCTTTCAATATGTTCAGAGTAGGCCGCCCCAAAATGTGTCTCCTTGAATTCAAGTCGCTTAAGAACTGGACAGCACAAGACCGGACATTCTGGCCCTCCTTTCTGTCCTCCCACAGCAGAGCACGATCTCAAGTTAAGACGTTTGCTTCCACGCATGTCCGTGATTCTCAAATGGTTTAGTGGGGTTTCCTGGGTTAGGAAAAAGAGGGGACTCCTATTTGCCTGAGACAAGGAGAAGTTCTCACACAACCTTCACCCATCCCTCCCTCCCTCCCTCCCTCCCTCCCTCCCTCCCTCCCTCCCTCCCTGCAGTTTGGAGGGGGCAGCCTAAGGGTGGGGAAATTGGGGAAGGAAAAAAAAAAGCCGTTCGATAAAGGGGAGCTCGAGGCAAAGTCAAAGGCTCCCGATCTGACCGGAGAGCATTCTGCATTTGAATGAAGCGATTGAACAAGGCCCTGCGGAATGAAGCGTCCGGACTTCCCCTCCCCCTCTCCCGGCAACTATCAGCCCTGGCGACTTGGGAAGGAGCGAGCGGTGGAGAAGCGGGCGGGGGCGGGGGCGGGGGCGGGGGCGGGACCAACAGACAATAGCCGCTGCCTGCCTGCCTGCCTGCCGGGCTGAGGCCTGAGGGCTGCGGGCCACGCTGGTTTCTGCAACTCAATCCCTTCCAGGAAGCACCTGTGATGACTGCTTGGCAGGGAATGGTCAAAGCTGAACTCTCTTGGCCTATTTCTGAAAAAGGCCTGAGTCTCAGCTACGACAGATTTTCTGGATTTCTTGGCCCATGCGCAGACCCGCACCCTCCCATCCTGTCAGATCCTTTGTACCCACACCTCCCCTGGGAGAGTTCGTTGGCCTCGTCTGGAACATGAACAAGCAAAACCAAACATAGTGTGACATGATGTATTGGTCTTTATTGAAAAGAAACGTGCTCCTCTCGCACACCTGAGGGCAGGAAGCAAAGGCACGTTCTCAGCAGGACGGGGGACAGGGAACCCGAACCCAGGCCGGTCAGCAGTGGCCCCCTGCCCCCCACCGCCCCGCCCTCCCCATCCCCGTCTCTCCCAGGCCCACGTGGGGCCTCCCTTCCCTGCCTCTCTCTGTGCCCCTCGTCTCCAGCTCCCCCAGCCCAGCTTCCGCACCCCCCCCCCCCCCCCGGCCCCGGGAAGGGGAGGCATGTCTGTCCCAGCTCCAGTTCTGATATTTCACTTGTGAAACTTCCCTAGGCCCAGGTGCCAGCTTGCCGTCCTGCTGCTTCATGTCCGTCTCTATCAGCCATGCCCAAAGGGCACGGGAAATTATGGACAGCAAATAGCACACCTAGACGGTGTGTGCGTGGGGGGGGGGGGTGTCCCTTCTCCAGGAAGCAGTGAGGGAACAAAAGGAGGCCTGGGGGAAGGAGTCCTGGGTGCCTATCATCGCGCCCCCGCCCCCCCACCGCCCCGCAGAGCACCATTCATTTCCATCTCCGCATCTGAAGGACACATAGTCCTGGTTGAAGCAACTTGATGAGGATTCCCCTCCTAACGACGTGACAGAACCTATGAAGAACTGCACTCCTTGAATCCATAAATGCTAACGGGATCCAAGGAGTTTTCCATCAATGGCAGAAAAAGAAATGGTCCTGAACATAATAACTGCCAAGTATTCCTCTAGACGGAGGCATCATTCACTTTTTCTTAACTTTTTTTCTTTTCATGT
>NW_026648576.1:0-34039 GCF_030028045.1 Hippopotamus amphibius kiboko | reverse complement strand
GCCATAAATCCTATGCAGAACCTCTCTGGAGCAAAGTTCACTATAGAATGTTGCAGTGTGTGGCATGGGTGTCTCTTTCACAGCTTGGAAGCTGTAGGATCAGAGGCTTTGTGTCAACATTCACTTTGCAGCCTGATGGCAGAACATTCATAACCCCATATTCAAGCAGGATTCATGAGACCTCTTAGATGCATACCAAACACCCTTGTTGCTTGACTTTTCTTCACTGCTGGCAAGCCTCTTTGGGGAAAAGTGATTCTATCTAAAGAAACAAGTTGCTTGCCATCCTTTGCGAGGATCTCATCCCACAACAGTCTTGATATAGAAAACACACAAAACATGAATCAGCCTTCAAGTAAACTGCAGTTTCTCCATCCAGAAAGGCCTGCAGCAGTTTGGATGAAACCTTGGTCAACGTGGGGCTTCAACAGGAGAGTGCCTTTCTGTACAAATGGATGCTTGGTTTTGCACAGTTTCTATTAGAGAACAGTGTGTGTGGATACTCTCTCCTATGGCTTTAGAGCACCATCTAGAGTGAGGAACCCTTGGAATCACATTTGTATTTAAAGCTATGGTAAACACAGGCCTGTCTTCCTTGGAGAGCTAGACATTCCCAACTTTCAAACTGCCCCAGGAAAACAGTTCTAGGGAGTCTCTGACTGCCAGGCTGATCGACCCAATTGAGGAATGTGGAGCTGCACTGAGAAAAACAATGTGCTTACCATTCATCCTGGGAAGTCTAAGAGAAGTCTCTTTACCTTAAGCAGAAACTGGAACTTGCCTCCAGCATGAAGCAAGCTAACAGTTTCCCCCTGAGCCCTGCTAGGCCCTGGCAAGTCCCACTGTCACCTAGGCCTACCTAGGCCCTGCTCCTGCTTAGGGCATACACCCCATGCAGAACCTCTCTGAGCAATGTTCATTATACAACATTGCACTGTGTGGCACGTGTGACTCTTTCACTGCTCTGAAGCTGCAGAATCAGAGGCTGTGTGTCAACTTTCACAATAGGGACTGATGGCAAAACAGTCATAACCCCATTTTCAAGCATGATTCATGTGGCCTCTTAGCTGCATGCCAAACACCATTGCTGCTAGACTTTTCTTCACTGCTGGCAAGCCTCTTTGGGGAAAAGTGAGTCTATTCCAAAGAAACAAGTTGCTTGCAATCCCTTGCCAAGTTCTCATCCTACAACACTCCTGATCTAGAGAACAAGCTAAACTTCACTACTAGCCTCCAAGTTAGCCACAGTTTTTCCATGCAGAAATGCCTAAAGCAGTTTCCATGAAATCTTAGTCAATGGACTGCTTTCATGCTACAATGCCTTGCAGGAGGAAACGGACTCTCTGGTCTACACCATTTTCCATGGGGGAACACTATTTGCTGAAAATCTCTCCAGTGTCTTAATAGCATCCTCCAACCCACAGGTACTTGGGATCACCCTTATTGCAAGAGTGAAGGCCTAAGCAGGGCTCTCTTGCTTATAGAACCAGACTTCCCCTGCTCTGAAACTTGCTCAGGTACCCAGTTCTAGAGAGGCTTTTCCTTCCATGCTTCTCAGCCTGGGTGTGGAAATCGAAGCAGCACAGAACAACTCTGTGGTTTGCCTTCAACCAGGGATCTGCTACCTGACCTGTCTCTACCTCAAGCAGAGCCTTGAATTGCATCCAGCCTGAAGAAAAAGTACAGCTTTTCCCTGAGCACTGCTAGGGCCTGGCAAGTCTCACTGTCACCCAGGCCTACCTAGCAACTGCTCCCGCTTATGACTTACACACTATGCAGTCTCTACAGAGCAAAGTTCATTAGAGATGGTCCCATTGTGTAGCGTTTTTGTCTCTTTCATGCTTGGAAGCTGCAGATATGGAGGCTGTGTGTCAATGTTCATATTGGGGCCTGAGGGCCAAATAGTCATTAGTCCATTTTCAACCAGGATTCATGCAGCATCTTATCTGCATGACATACACCATTGTTGTTTGACTTTTCTTCACTGCTGGCAAGCCTCTTTGGTGAAGACTGAGTGTATTCCAAGAGAACAAGGTGCTTGCAACCCCTTCCTAGCAGCTTATCCTCTTTACCTAGAAGACTCATGAAAATTTACCAGTAGCCTCTAAGTAAGCTGCAAATTTTCCGTCCAGAAAGGCCTGCAGCAGTGTCCATGAAACCTTATTCAATGTAGTATTTTAATGTTAAGAAACCTTGCAAGAGGAAATTTGTGCTCGGTTCAGCACCATTTTCCATGGGGGAACACTGTGTGCCCAAAGTCACTCTTGTCCCTTTAAAGCAGCTCCAACCCATAGGCCCTTGGGGTTGACTTGGTTGTCAGAGGGAAGGCCTAAGCAGGGCACTCTAGCTTGTGTAGTCAGAGTTCCCTCTGCTTTGAAACTTCCTCAGGAATCCAGTTGTAGGGAGGCTTTTCCTTCCATGCTTGTTGGCCCAGGTGAGGAAACTGGAGCTGCATGGAAAAAACTCTGTGCTTTGCCTTCACCCTGGGCTCTCCTACCTGACCTCTTTTACCTGAAGCAGAAACTCGAATTTGCATCCAACCTGAAGAAAATGGACATGTTTTCCCTGAGCCCTACGAGGCAATGGCAAGTCCCAGGGTCCCCTAGACTTCCTAGGGCCTTCACTCGCTTAGGCCATACATGGCATGCAGACCCTCTGTGGAGCAAAATTTATTCATGGAAGGGCTCAGTGTGTGGCCTGTGTGTCTTCTCATGGTTTGGAAACTGCAGATATAGAGGCAGTGTGACCACTTTGATATTGGAGCCTCATGGGAGTAGCAGTTATTTACACAAAGGGAAGCAGGACAGTTGTGGTCTCCAGGCTGCATGGAAATCACCCTTGTTGTCCATCTTCTCTCCACTGTTGGTAAGTGTTCCTGAGAACATGTGAGTCTAATTGAAAGAAACGGGGTGCTTGCCATTCCTTGCTAGAACTTCATCCCACAGCACTCTAATTCGACGGTGAGTGAAATTTGACCAATAGCCTCCATGTGAGCTTCAGGCTCTCCATCCAGAATGTCCTACAGCACTTTCCATGAAACCTTGGTCAATGTAGTGCTTCAACAGGAGAGTGACTTTCTGTACAAATGGATGCTTGGTTTCACAGTTTCCATTAGAGAACAGTGAGTGTGGGTAGTTTCTCCTGTGGCTTCAGAGCACCCTGTAGAGAGAGGAGCCCTTGGAATCATCTTTGTATGCAAAGCAATGTTAAATGCAGGCCTCTGTTCACTGAAGAGCTAGATTTCCACAGCTTTCAAACTGCCTCAGGAACGCAGTACTAGGGAGTCTCTGACTGCCAGGCTGGTCAGCCCCAATGAGGAACTTGGGGCTGTAGAGAGAAAAACATTGTGCTTAGCATTCATCCTGGAAAGTCATACCAAAAGTCTCTCTGCTTTAAACAGAAATTCGAATTTGCCTCCAGCATGAAGTAATTGAACAGTTTTTCCCTGGGCCCTGCTAGGCTCTGGTAAGTCCCAGTATCACCTACAACTGTGTAGGGCCTACTCCACTTCAGCCATAAATCCTATGCAGAACCTCTCTGGAGCAAAGTTCACTATAGAATGTTGCAGTGTGTGGCATGGGTGTCTCTTGCACAGCTTGGAAGCTGTAGGATCAGAGGCTTTGTGTCAACATTCACTTTGCAGCCTGATGGCAGAACATTCATAACCCCATATTCAAGCGGGATTCATGAGACCTCTTAGATGCATACCAAACACCCTTGTTGCTTGACTTTTCTTCACTGCTGGCAAGCCTCTTTGGGGAAAAGTGATTCTATCTAAAGAAACAAGTTGCTTGCCATCCTTTGCGAGGATCTCATCCCACAACAGTCTTGATATAGAAAACACACAAAACATGAATCAGCCTTCAAGTAAACTGCAGTTTCTCCATCCAGAAAGGCCTGCAGCAGTTTGGATGAAACCTTGGTCAACGTGGGGCTTCAACAGGAGAGTGCCTTTCTGTACAAATGGATGCTTGGTTTTGCACAGTTTCTATTAGAGAACAGTGTGTGTGGATACTCTCTCCTATGGCTTTAGAGCACCATCTAGAGTGAGGAACCCTTGGAATCACATTTGTATTTAAAGCTATGGTAAACACAGGCCTGTCTTCCTTGGAGAGCTAGACATTCCCAACTTTCAAACTGCCCCAGGAAAACAGTTCTAGGGAGTCTCTGACTGCCAGGCTGATCGACCCAATTGAGGAATGTGGAGCTGCACTGAGAAAAACAATGTGCTTACCATTCATCCTGGGAAGTCCTAAGAGAAGTCTCTTTACCTTAAGCAGAAACTGGAACTTGCCTCCAGCATGAAGCAAGCTAACAGTTTCCCCCTGAGCCCTGCTAGGCCCTGGCAAGTCCCACTGTCACCTAGGCCTACCTAGGCCCTGCTCCTGCTTAGGGCATACACCCCATGCAGAACCTCTCTGAGCAATGTTCATTATACAACATTGCACTGTGTGGCACGTGTGACTCTTTCACTGCTCTGAAGCTGCAGAATCAGAGGCTGTGTGTCAACTTTCACAATAGGGACTGATGGCAAAACAGTCATAACCCCATTTTCAAGCATGATTCATGTGGCCTCTTAGCTGCATGCCAAACACCATTGCTGCTAGACTTTTCTTCACTGCTGGCAAGCCTCTTTGGGGAAAAGTGAGTCTATTCCAAAGAAACAAGTTGCTTGCAATCCCTTGCCAAGTTCTCATCCTACAACACTCCTGATCTAGAGAACAAGCTAAACTTCACTACTAGCCTCCAAGTTAGCCACAGTTTTTCCATGCAGAAATGCCTAAAGCAGTTTCCATGAAATCTTAGTCAATGGACTGCTTTCATGCTACAATGCCTTGCAGGAGGAAACGGACTCTCTGGTCTACACCATTTTCCATGGGGGAACACTATTTGCTGAAAATCTCTCCAGTGTCTTAATAGCATCCTCCAACCCACAGGTACTTGGGATCACCCTTATTGCAAGAGTGAAGGCCTAAGCAGGGCTCTCTTGCTTATAGAACCAGACTTCCCCCTGCTCTGAAACTTGCTCAGGTACCCAGTTCTAGAGAGGCTTTTCCTTCCATGCTTCTCAGCCTGGGTGTGGAAATCGAAGCAGCACAGAACAACTCTGTGGTTTGCCTTCAACCAGGGATCTGCTACCTGACCTGTCTCTACCTCAAGCAGAGCCTTGAATTGCATCCAGCCTGAAGAAAAAGTACAGCTTTTCCCTGAGCACTGCTAGGGCCTGGCAAGTCTCACTGTCACCCAGGCCTACCTAGCAACTGCTCCCGCTTATGACTTACACACTATGCAGTCTCTACAGAGCAAAGTTCATTAGAGATGGTCCCATTGTGTAGCGTTTTTGTCTCTTTCATGCTTGGAAGCTGCAGATATGGAGGCTGTGTGTCAATGTTCATATTGGGGCCTGAGGGCCAAATAGTCATTAGTCCATTTTCAACCAGGATTCATGCAGCATCTTATCTGCATGACATACACCATTGTTGTTTGACTTTTCTTCACTGCTGGCAAGCCTCTTTGGTGAAGACTGAGTGTATTCCAAGAGAACAAGGTGCTTGCAACCCCTTCCTAGCAGCTTATCCTCTTTACCTAGAAGACTCATGAAAATTTACCAGTAGCCTCTAAGTAAGCTGCAATTTTTCCGTCCAGAAAGGCCTGCAGCAGTGTCCATGAAACCTTATTCAATGTAGTATTTTAATGTTAAGAAACCTTGCAAGAGGAAATTTGTGCTCGGTTCAGCACCATTTTCCATGGGGGAACACTGTGTGCCCAAAGTCACTCTTGTCCCTTTAAAGCAGCTCCAACCCATAGGCCCTTGGGGTTGACTTGGTTGTCAGAGGGAAGGCCTAAGCAGGGCACTCTAGCTTGTGTAGTCAGAGTTCCCTCTGCTTTGAAACTTCCTCAGGAATCCAGTTGTAGGGAGGCTTTTCCTTCCATGCTTGTTGGCCCAGGTGAGGAAACTGGAGCTGCATGGAAAAAACTCTGTGCTTTGCCTTCACCCTGGGCTCTCCTACCTGACCTCTTTTACCTGAAGCAGAAACTCGAATTTGCATCCAACCTGAAGAAAATGGACATGTTTTCCCTGAGCCCTACGAGGCAATGGCAAGTCCCAGGGTCCCCTAGACTTCCTAGGGCCTTCACTCGCTTAGGCCATACATGGCATGCAGACCCTCTGTGGAGCAAAATTTATTCATGGAAGGGCTCAGTGTGTGGCCTGTGTGTCTTCTCATGGTTTGGAAACTGCAGATATAGAGGCAGTGTGACCACTTTGATATTGGAGCCTCATGGGAGTAGCAGTTATTTACACAAAGGGAAGCAGGACAGTTGTGGTCTCCAGGCTGCATGGAAATCACCCTTGTTGCCCATCTTCTCTCCACTGTTGGTAAGTGTTCCTGAGAACATGTGAGTCTAATTGAAAGAAACGGGGTGCTTGCCATTCCTTGCTAGAACCTCATCCCACAGCACTCTCATTCGACGGTGAGTGAAATTTGACCAATAGCCTCCATGTGAGCTTCAGGCTCTCCATCCAGAATGTCCTACAGCACTTTCCATGAAACCTTGGTCAATGTAGTGCTTCAACAGGAGAGTGACTTTCTGTACAAATGGATGCTTGGTTTCACAGTTTCCATTAGAGAACAGTGAGTGTGGGTAGTTTCTCCTGTGGCTTCAGAGCACCCTGTAGAGAGAGGAGCCCTTGGAATCATCTTTGTATGCAAAGCAATGTTAAATGCAGGCCTCTGTTCACTGAAGAGCTAGATTTCCACAGCTTTCAAACTGCCTCAAGAACGCAGTACTAGGGAGTCTCTGACTGCCAGGCTGGTCAGCCCCAATGAGGAACTTGGGGCTGTAGAGAGAAAAACATTGTGCTTAGCATTCATCCTGGAAAGTCATACCAAAAGTCTCTCTGCTTTAAACAGAAATTCGAATTTGCCTCCAGCATGAAGTAATTGAACAGTTTTTCCCTGGGCCCTGCTAGGCTCTGGTAAGTCCCAGTATCACCTACAACTGTGTAGGGCCTACTCCCACTTCAGCCATAAATCCTATGCAGAACCTCTCTGGAGCAAAGTTCACTATAGAATGTTGCAGTGTGTGGCATGGGTGTCTCTTTCACAGCTTGGAAGCTGTAGGATCAGAGGCTTTGTGTCAACATTCACTTTGCAGCCTGATGGCAGAACATTCATAACCCCATATTCAAGCGGGATTCATGAGACCTCTTAGATGCATACCAAACACCCTTGTTGCTTGACTTTTCTTCACTGCTGGCAAGCCTCTTTGGGGAAAAGTGATTCTATCTAAAGAAACAAGTTGCTTGCCATCCTTTGCGAGGATCTCATCCCACAACAGTCTTGATATAGAAAACACACAAAACATGAATCAGCCTTCAAGTAAACTGCAGTTTCTCCATCCAGAAAGGCCTGCAGCAGTTTGGATGAAACCTTGGTCAACGTGGGGCTTCAACAGGAGAGTGCCTTTCTGTACAAATGGATGCTTGGTTTTGCACAGTTTCTATTAGAGAACAGTGTGTGTGGATACTCTCTCCTATGGCTTTAGAGCACCATCTAGAGTGAGGAACCCTTGGAATCACATTTGTATTTAAAGCTATGGTAAACACAGGCCTGTCTTCCTTGGAGAGCTAGACATTCCCAACTTTCAAACTGCCCCAGGAAAACAGTCCTAGGGAGTCTCTGACTGCCAGGCTGATCGACCCAATTGAGGAATGTGGAGCTGCACTGAGAAAAACAATGTGCTTACCATTCATCCTGGGAAGTCCTAAGAGAAGTCTCTTTACCTTAAGCAGAAACTGGAACTTGCCTCCAGCATGAAGCAAGCTAACAGTTTCCCCCTGAGCCCTGCTAGGCCCTGGCAAGTCCCACTGTCACCTAGGCCTACCTAGGCCCTGCTCCTGCTTAGGGCATACACCCCATGCAGAACCTCTCTGAGCAATGTTCATTATACAACATTGCACTGTGTGGCACGTGTGACTCTTTCACTGCTCTGAAGCTGCAGAATCAGAGGCTGTGTGTCAACTTTCACAATAGGGACTGATGGCAAAACAGTCATAACCCCATTTTCAAGCATGATTCATGTGGCCTCTTAGCTGCATGCCAAACACCATTGCTGCTAGACTTTTCTTCACTGCTGGCAAGCCTCTTTGGGGAAAAGTGAGTCTATTCCAAAGAAACAAGTTGCTTGCAATCCCTTGCCAAGTTCTCATCCTACAACACTCCTGATCTAGAGAACAAGCTAAACTTCACTACTAGCCTCCAAGTTAGCCACAGTTTTTCCATGCAGAAATGCCTAAAGCAGTTTCCATGAAATCTTAGTCAATGGACTGCTTTCATGCTACAATGCCTTGCAGGAGGAAACGGACTCTCTGGTCTACACCATTTTCCATGGGGGAACACTATTTGCTGAAAATCTCTCCAGTGTCTTAATAGCATCCTCCAACCCACAGGTACTTGGGATCACCCTTATTGCAAGAGTGAAGGCCTAAGCAGGGCTCTCTTGCTTATAGAACCAGACTTCCCCCTGCTCTGAAACTTGCTCAGGTACCCAGTTCTAGAGAGGCTTTTCCTTCCATGCTTCTCAGCCTGGGTGTGGAAATCGAAGCAGCACAGAACAACTCTGTGGTTTGCCTTCAACCAGGGATCTGCTACCTGACCTGTCTCTACCTCAAGCAGAGCCTTGAATTGCATCCAGCCTGAAGAAAAAGTACAGCTTTTCCCTGAGCACTGCTAGGGCCTGGCAAGTCTCACTGTCACCCAGGCCTACCTAGCAACTGCTCCCGCTTATGACTTACACACTATGCAGTCTCTACAGAGCAAAGTTCATTAGAGATGGTCCCATTGTGTAGCGTTTTTGTCTCTTTCATGCTTGGAAGCTGCAGATATGGAGGCTGTGTGTCAATGTTCATATTGGGGCCTGAGGGCCAAATAGTCATTAGTCCATTTTCAACCAGGATTCATGCAGCATCTTATCTGCATGACATACACCATTGTTGTTTGACTTTTCTTCACTGCTGGCAAGCCTCTTTGGTGAAGACTGAGTGTATTCCAAGAGAACAAGGTGCTTGCAACCCCTTCCTAGCAGCTTATCCTCTTTACCTAGAAGACTCATGAAAATTTACCAGTAGCCTCTAAGTAAGCTGCAAATTTTCCGTCCAGAAAGGCCTGCAGCAGTGTCCATGAAACCTTATTCAATGTAGTATTTTAATGTTAAGAAACCTTGCAAGAGGAAATTTGTGCTCGGTTCAGCACCATTTTCCATGGGGGAACACTGTGTGCCCAAAGTCACTCTTGTCCCTTTAAAGCAGCTCCAACCCATAGGCCCTTGGGGTTGACTTGGTTGTCAGAGGGAAGGCCTAAGCAGGGCACTCTAGCTTGTGTAGTCAGAGTTCCCTCTGCTTTGAAACTTCCTCAGGAATCCAGTTGTAGGGAGGCTTTTCCTTCCATGCTTGTTGGCCCAGGTGAGGAAACTGGAGCTGCATGGAAAAAACTCTGTGCTTTGCCTTCACCCTGGGCTCTCCTACCTGACCTCTTTTACCTGAAGCAGAAACTCGAATTTGCATCCAACCTGAAGAAAATGGACATGTTTTCCCTGAGCCCTACGAGGCAATGGCAAGTCCCAGGGTCCCCTAGACTTCCTAGGGCCTTCACTCGCTTAGGCCATACATGGCATGCAGACCCTCTGTGGAGCAAAATTTATTCATGGAAGGGCTCAGTGTGTGGCCTGTGTGTCTTCTCATGGTTTGGAAACTGCAGATATAGAGGCAGTGTGACCACTTTGATATTGGAGCCTCATGGGAGTAGCAGTTATTTACACAAAGGGAAGCAGGACAGTTGTGGTCTCCAGGCTGCATGGAAATCACCCTTGTTGTCCATCTTCTCTCCACTGTTGGTAAGTGTTCCTGAGAACATGTGAGTCTAATTGAAAGAAACGGGGTGCTTGCCATTCCTTGCTAGAACTTCATCCCACAGCACTCTAATTCGACGGTGAGTGAAATTTGACCAATAGCCTCCATGTGAGCTTCAGGCTCTCCATCCAGAATGTCCTACAGCACTTTCCATGAAACCTTGGTCAATGTAGTGCTTCAACAGGAGAGTGACTTTCTGTACAAATGGATGCTTGGTTTCACAGTTTCCATTAGAGAACAGTGAGTGTGGGTAGTTTCTCCTGTGGCTTCAGAGCACCCTGTAGAGAGAGGAGCCCTTGGAATCATCTTTGTATGCAAAGCAATGTTAAATGCAGGCCTCTGTTCACTGAAGAGCTAGATTTCCACAGCTTTCAAACTGCCTCAGGAACGCAGTACTAGGGAGTCTCTGACTGCCAGGCTGGTCAGCCCCAATGAGGAACTTGGGGCTGTAGAGAGAAAAACATTGTGCTTAGCATTCATCCTGGAAAGTCATACCAAAAGTCTCTCTGCTTTAAACAGAAATTCGAATTTGCCTCCAGCATGAAGTAATTGAACAGTTTTTCCCTGGGCCCTGCTAGGCTCTGGTAAGTCCCAGTATCACCTACAACTGTGTAGGGCCTACTCCCACTTCAGCCATAAATCCTATGCAGAACCTCTCTGGAGCAAAGTTCACTATAGAATGTTGCAGTGTGTGGCATGGGTGTCTCTTGCACAGCTTGGAAGCTGTAGGATCAGAGGCTTTGTGTCAACATTCACTTTGCAGCCTGATGGCAGAACATTCATAACCCCATATTCAAGCGGGATTCATGAGACCTCTTAGATGCATACCAAACACCCTTGTTGCTTGACTTTTCTTCACTGCTGGCAAGCCTCTTTGGGGAAAAGTGATTCTATCTAAAGAAACAAGTTGCTTGCCATCCTTTGCGAGGATCTCATCCCACAACAGTCTTGATATAGAAAACACACAAAACATGAATCAGCCTTCAAGTAAACTGCAGTTTCTCCATCCAGAAAGGCCTGCAGCAGTTTGGATGAAACCTTGGTCAACGTGGGGCTTCAACAGGAGAGTGCCTTTCTGTACAAATGGATGCTTGGTTTTGCACAGTTTCTATTAGAGAACAGTGTGTGTGGATACTCTCTCCTATGGCTTTAGAGCACCATCTAGAGTGAGGAACCCTTGGAATCACATTTGTATTTAAAGCTATGGTAAACACAGGCCTGTCTTCCTTGGAGAGCTAGACATTCCCAACTTTCAAACTGCCCCAGGAAAACAGTCCTAGGGAGTCTCTGACTGCCAGGCTGATCGACCCAATTGAGGAATGTGGAGCTGCACTGAGAAAAACAATGTGCTTACCATTCATCCTGGGAAGTCCTAAGAGAAGTCTCTTTACCTTAAGCAGAAACTGGAACTTGCCTCCAGCATGAAGCAAGCTAACAGTTTCCCCCTGAGCCCTGCTAGGCCCTGGCAAGTCCCACTGTCACCTAGGCCTACCTAGGCCCTGCTCCTGCTTAGGGCATACACCCCATGCAGAACCTCTCTGAGCAATGTTCATTATACAACATTGCACTGTGTGGCACGTGTGACTCTTTCACTGCTCTGAAGCTGCAGAATCAGAGGCTGTGTGTCAACTTTCACAATAGGGACTGATGGCAAAACAGTCATAACCCCATTTTCAAGCATGATTCATGTGGCCTCTTAGCTGCATGCCAAACACCATTGCTGCTAGACTTTTCTTCACTGCTGGCAAGCCTCTTTGGGGAAAAGTGAGTCTATTCCAAAGAAACAAGTTGCTTGCAATCCCTTGCCAAGTTCTCATCCTACAACACTCCTGATCTAGAGAACAAGCTAAACTTCACTACTAGCCTCCAAGTTAGCCACAGTTTTTCCATGCAGAAATGCCTAAAGCAGTTTCCATGAAATCTTAGTCAATGGACTGCTTTCATGCTACAATGCCTTGCAGGAGGAAACGGACTCTCTGGTCTACACCATTTTCCATGGGGGAACACTATTTGCTGAAAATCTCTCCAGTGTCTTAATAGCATCCTCCAACCCACAGGTACTTGGGATCACCCTTATTGCAAGAGTGAAGGCCTAAGCAGGGCTCTCTTGCTTATAGAACCAGACTTCCCCCTGCTCTGAAACTTGCTCAGGTACCCAGTTCTAGAGAGGCTTTTCCTTCCATGCTTCTCAGCCTGGGTGTGGAAATCGAAGCAGCACAGAACAACTCTGTGGTTTGCCTTCAACCAGGGATCTGCTACCTGACCTGTCTCTACCTCAAGCAGAGCCTTGAATTGCATCCAGCCTGAAGAAAAAGTACAGCTTTTCCCTGAGCACTGCTAGGGCCTGGCAAGTCTCACTGTCACCCAGGCCTACCTAGCAACTGCTCCCGCTTATGACTTACACACTATGCAGTCTCTACAGAGCAAAGTTCATTAGAGATGGTCCCATTGTGTAGCGTTTTTGTCTCTTTCATGCTTGGAAGCTGCAGATATGGAGGCTGTGTGTCAATGTTCATATTGGGGCCTGAGGGCCAAATAGTCATTAGTCCATTTTCAACCAGGATTCATGCAGCATCTTATCTGCATGACATACACCATTGTTGTTTGACTTTTCTTCACTGCTGGCAAGCCTCTTTGGTGAAGACTGAGTGTATTCCAAGAGAACAAGGTGCTTGCAACCCCTTCCTAGCAGCTTATCCTCTTTACCTAGAAGACTCATGAAAATTTACCAGTAGCCTCTAAGTAAGCTGCAAATTTTCCGTCCAGAAAGGCCTGCAGCAGTGTCCATGAAACCTTATTCAATGTAGTATTTTAATGTTAAGAAACCTTGCAAGAGGAAATTTGTGCTCGGTTCAGCACCATTTTCCATGGGGGAACACTGTGTGCCCAAAGTCACTCTTGTCCCTTTAAAGCAGCTCCAACCCATAGGCCCTTGGGGTTGACTTGGTTGTCAGAGGGAAGGCCTAAGCAGGGCACTCTAGCTTGTGTAGTCAGAGTTCCCTCTGCTTTGAAACTTCCTCAGGAATCCAGTTGTAGGGAGGCTTTTCCTTCCATGCTTGTTGGCCCAGGTGAGGAAACTGGAGCTGCATGGAAAAAACTCTGTGCTTTGCCTTCACCCTGGGCTCTCCTACCTGACCTCTTTTACCTGAAGCAGAAACTCGAATTTGCATCCAACCTGAAGAAAATGGACATGTTTTCCCTGAGCCCTACGAGGCAATGGCAAGTCCCAGGGTCCCCTAGACTTCCTAGGGCCTTCACTCGCTTAGGCCATACATGGCATGCAGACCCTCTGTGGAGCAAAATTTATTCATGGAAGGGCTCAGTGTGTGGCCTGTGTGTCTTCTCATGGTTTGGAAACTGCAGATATAGAGGCAGTGTGACCACTTTGATATTGGAGCCTCATGGGAGTAGCAGTTATTTACACAAAGGGAAGCAGGACAGTTGTGGTCTCCAGGCTGCATGGAAATCACCCTTGTTGTCCATCTTCTCTCCACTGTTGGTAAGTGTTCCTGAGAACATGTGAGTCTAATTGAAAGAAACGGGGTGCTTGCCATTCCTTGCTAGAACTTCATCCCACAGCACTCTAATTCGACGGTGAGTGAAATTTGACCAATAGCCTCCATGTGAGCTTCAGGCTCTCCATCCAGAATGTCCTACAGCACTTTCCATGAAACCTTGGTCAATGTAGTGCTTCAACAGGAGAGTGACTTTCTGTACAAATGGATGCTTGGTTTCACAGTTTCCATTAGAGAACAGTGAGTGTGGGTAGTTTCTCCTGTGGCTTCAGAGCACCCTGTAGAGAGAGGAGCCCTTGGAATCATCTTTGTATGCAAAGCAATGTTAAATGCAGGCCTCTGTTCACTGAAGAGCTAGATTTCCACAGCTTTCAAACTGCCTCAGGAACGCAGTACTAGGGAGTCTCTGACTGCCAGGCTGGTCAGCCCCAATGAGGAACTTGGGGCTGTAGAGAGAAAAACATTGTGCTTAGCATTCATCCTGGAAAGTCATACCAAAAGTCTCTCTGCTTTAAACAGAAATTCGAATTTGCCTCCAGCATGAAGTAATTGAACAGTTTTTCCCTGGGCCCTGCTAGGCTCTGGTAAGTCCCAGTATCACCTACAACTGTGTAGGGCCTACTCCCACTTCAGCCATAAATCCTATGCAGAACCTCTCTGGAGCAAAGTTCACTATAGAATGTTGCAGTGTGTGGCATGGGTGTCTCTTGCACAGCTTGGAAGCTGTAGGATCAGAGGCTTTGTGTCAACATTCACTTTGCAGCCTGATGGCAGAACATTCATAACCCCATATTCAAGCGGGATTCATGAGACCTCTTAGATGCATACCAAACACCCTTGTTGCTTGACTTTTCTTCACTGCTGGCAAGCCTCTTTGGGGAAAAGTGATTCTATCTAAAGAAACAAGTTGCTTGCCATCCTTTGCGAGGATCTCATCCCACAACAGTCTTGATATAGAAAACACACAAAACATGAATCAGCCTTCAAGTAAACTGCAGTTTCTCCATCCAGAAAGGCCTGCAGCAGTTTGGATGAAACCTTGGTCAACGTGGGGCTTCAACAGGAGAGTGCCTTTCTGTACAAATGGATGCTTGGTTTTGCACAGTTTCTATTAGAGAACAGTGTGTGTGGATACTCTCTCCTATGGCTTTAGAGCACCATCTAGAGTGAGGAACCCTTGGAATCACATTTGTATTTAAAGCTATGGTAAACACAGGCCTGTCTTCCTTGGAGAGCTAGACATTCCCAACTTTCAAACTGCCCCAGGAAAACAGTTCTAGGGAGTCTCTGACTGCCAGGCTGATCGACCCAATTGAGGAATGTGGAGCTGCACTGAGAAAAACAATGTGCTTACCATTCATCCTGGGAAGTCCTAAGAGAAGTCTCTTTACCTTAAGCAGAAACTGGAACTTGCCTCCAGCATGAAGCAAGCTAACAGTTTCCCCCTGAGCCCTGCTAGGCCCTGGCAAGTCCCACTGTCACCTAGGCCTACCTAGGCCCTGCTCCTGCTTAGGGCATACACCCCATGCAGAACCTCTCTGAGCAATGTTCATTATACAACATTGCACTGTGTGGCACGTGTGACTCTTTCACTGCTCTGAAGCTGCAGAATCAGAGGCTGTGTGTCAACTTTCACAATAGGGACTGATGGCAAAACAGTCATAACCCCATTTTCAAGCATGATTCATGTGGCCTCTTAGCTGCATGCCAAACACCATTGCTGCTAGACTTTTCTTCACTGCTGGCAAGCCTCTTTGGGGAAAAGTGAGTCTATTCCAAAGAAACAAGTTGCTTGCAATCCCTTGCCAAGTTCTCATCCTACAACACTCCTGATCTAGAGAACAAGCTAAACTTCACTACTAGCCTCCAAGTTAGCCACAGTTTTTCCATGCAGAAATGCCTAAAGCAGTTTCCATGAAATCTTAGTCAATGGACTGCTTTCATGCTACAATGCCTTGCAGGAGGAAACGGACTCTCTGGTCTACACCATTTTCCATGGGGGAACACTATTTGCTGAAAATCTCTCCAGTGTCTTAATAGCATCCTCCAACCCACAGGTACTTGGGATCACCCTTATTGCAAGAGTGAAGGCCTAAGCAGGGCTCTCTTGCTTATAGAACCAGACTTCCCCCTGCTCTGAAACTTGCTCAGGTACCCAGTTCTAGAGAGGCTTTTCCTTCCATGCTTCTCAGCCTGGGTGTGGAAATCGAAGCAGCACAGAACAACTCTGTGCTTTGCCTTCAACCAGGGATCTGCTACCTGACCTGTCTCTACCTCAAGCAGAGCCTTGAATTGCATCCAGCCTGAAGAAAAAGTACAGCTTTTCCCTGAGCACTGCTAGGGCCTGGCAAGTCTCACTGTCACCCAGGCCTACCTAGCAACTGCTCCCGCTTATGACTTACACACTATGCAGTCTCTACAGAGCAAAGTTCATTAGAGATGGTCCCATTGTGTAGCGTTTTTGTCTCTTTCATGCTTGGAAGCTGCAGATATGGAGGCTGTGTGTCAATGTTCATATTGGGGCCTGAGGGCCAAATAGTCATTAGTCCATTTTCAACCAGGATTCATGCAGCATCTTATCTGCATGACATACACCATTGTTGTTTGACTTTTCTTCACTGCTGGCAAGCCTCTTTGGTGAAGACTGAGTGTATTCCAAGAGAACAAGGTGCTTGCAACCCCTTCCTAGCAGCTTATCCTCTTTACCTAGAAGACTCATGAAAATTTACCAGTAGCCTCTAAGTAAGCTGCAATTTTTCCGTCCAGAAAGGCCTGCAGCAGTGTCCATGAAACCTTATTCAATGTAGTATTTTAATGTTAAGAAACCTTGCAAGAGGAAATTTGTGCTCGGTTCAGCACCATTTTCCATGGGGGAACACTGTGTGCCCAAAGTCACTCTTGTCCCTTTAAAGCAGCTCCAACCCATAGGCCCTTGGGGTTGACTTGGTTGTCAGAGGGAAGGCCTAAGCAGGGCACTCTAGCTTGTGTAGTCAGAGTTCCCTCTGCTTTGAAACTTCCTCAGGAATCCAGTTGTAGGGAGGCTTTTCCTTCCATGCTTGTTGGCCCAGGTGAGGAAACTGGAGCTGCATGGAAAAAACTCTGTGCTTTGCCTTCACCCTGGGCTCTCCTACCTGACCTCTTTTACCTGAAGCAGAAACTCGAATTTGCATCCAACCTGAAGAAAATGGACATGTTTTCCCTGAGCACTACGAGGCAATGGCAAGTCCCAGGGTCCCCTAGACTTCCTAGGGCCTTCACTCGCTTAGGCCATACATGGCATGCAGACCCTCTGTGGAGCAAAATTTATTCATGGAAGGGCTCAGTGTGTGGCCTGTGTGTCTTCTCATGGTTTGGAAACTGCAGATATAGAGGCAGTGTGACCACTTTGATATTGGAGCCTCATGGGAGTAGCAGTTATTTACACAAAGGGAAGCAGGACAGTTGTGGTCTCCAGGCTGCATGGAAATCACCCTTGTTGTCCATCTTCTCTCCACTGTTGGTAAGTGTTCCTGAGAACATGTGAGTCTAATTGAAAGAAACGGGGTGCTTGCCATTCCTTGCTAGAACTTCATCCCACAGCACTCTAATTCGACGGTGAGTGAAATTTGACCAATAGCCTCCATGTGAGCTTCAGGCTCTCCATCCAGAATGTCCTACAGCACTTTCCATGAAACCTTGGTCAATGTAGTGCTTCAACAGGAGAGTGACTTTCTGTACAAATGGATGCTTGGTTTCACAGTTTCCATTAGAGAACAGTGAGTGTGGGTAGTTTCTCCTGTGGCTTCAGAGCACCCTGTAGAGAGAGGAGCCCTTGGAATCATCTTTGTATGCAAAGCAATGTTAAATGCAGGCCTCTGTTCACTGAAGAGCTAGATTTCCACAGCTTTCAAACTGCCTCAGGAACGCAGTACTAGGGAGTCTCTGACTGCCAGGCTGGTCAGCCCCAATGAGGAACTTGGGGCTGTAGAGAGAAAAACATTGTGCTTAGCATTCATCCTGGAAAGTCATACCAAAAGTCTCTCTGCTTTAAACAGAAATTCGAATTTGCCTCCAGCATGAAGTAATTGAACAGTTTTTCCCTGGGCCCTGCTAGGCTCTGGTAAGTCCCAGTATCACCTACAACTGTGTAGGGCCTACTCCCACTTCAGCCATAAATCCTATGCAGAACCTCTCTGGAGCAAAGTTCACTATAGAATGTTGCAGTGTGTGGCATGGGTGTCTCTTTCACAGCTTGGAAGCTGTAGGATCAGAGGCTTTGTGTCAACATTCACTTTGCAGCCTGATGGCAGAACATTCATAACCCCATATTCAAGCGGGATTCATGAGACCTCTTAGATGCATACCAAACACCCTTGTTGCTTGACTTTTCTTCACTGCTGGCAAGCCTCTTTGGGGAAAAGTGATTCTATCTAAAGAAACAAGTTGCTTGCCATCCTTTGCGAGGATCTCATCCCACAACAGTCTTGATATAGAAAACACACAAAACATGAATCAGCCTTCAAGTAAACTGCAGTTTCTCCATCCAGAAAGGCCTGCAGCAGTTTGGATGAAACCTTGGTCAACGTGGGGCTTCAACAGGAGAGTGCCTTTCTGTACAAATGGATGCTTGGTTTTGCACAGTTTCTATTAGAGAACAGTGTGTGTGGATACTCTCTCCTATGGCTTTAGAGCACCATCTAGAGTGAGGAACCCTTGGAATCACATTTGTATTTAAAGCTATGGTAAACACAGGCCTGTCTTCCTTGGAGAGCTAGACATTCCCAACTTTCAAACTGCCCCAGGAAAACAGTTCTAGGGAGTCTCTGACTGCCAGGCTGATCGACCCAATTGAGGAATGTGGAGCTGCACTGAGAAAAACAATGTGCTTACCATTCATCCTGGGAAGTCCTAAGAGAAGTCTCTTTACCTTAAGCAGAAACTGGAACTTGCCTCCAGCATGAAGCAAGCTAACAGTTTCCCCCTGAGCCCTGCTAGGCCCTGGCAAGTCCCACTGTCACCTAGGCCTACCTAGGCCCTGCTCCTGCTTAGGGCATACACCCCATGCAGAACCTCTCTGAGCAATGTTCATTATACAACATTGCACTGTGTGGCACGTGTGACTCTTTCACTGCTCTGAAGCTGCAGAATCAGAGGCTGTGTGTCAACTTTCACAATAGGGACTGATGGCAAAACAGTCATAACCCCATTTTCAAGCATGATTCATGTGGCCTCTTAGCTGCATGCCAAACACCATTGCTGCTAGACTTTTCTTCACTGCTGGCAAGCCTCTTTGGGGAAAAGTGAGTCTATTCCAAAGAAACAAGTTGCTTGCAATCCCTTGCCAAGTTCTCATCCTACAACACTCCTGATCTAGAGAACAAGCTAAACTTCACTACTAGCCTCCAAGTTAGCCACAGTTTTTCCATGCAGAAATGCCTAAAGCAGTTTCCATGAAATCTTAGTCAATGGACTGCTTTCATGCTACAATGCCTTGCAGGAGGAAACGGACTCTCTGGTCTACACCATTTTCCATGGGGGAACACTATTTGCTGAAAATCTCTCCAGTGTCTTAATAGCATCCTCCAACCCACAGGTACTTGGGATCACCCTTATTGCAAGAGTGAAGGCCTAAGCAGGGCTCTCTTGCTTATAGAACCAGACTTCCCCCTGCTCTGAAACTTGCTCAGGTACCCAGTTCTAGAGAGGCTTTTCCTTCCATGCTTCTCAGCCTGGGTGTGGAAATCGAAGCAGCACAGAACAACTCTGTGCTTTGCCTTCAACCAGGGATCTGCTACCTGACCTGTCTCTACCTCAAGCAGAGCCTTGAATTGCATCCAGCCTGAAGAAAAAGTACAGCTTTTCCCTGAGCACTGCTAGGGCCTGGCAAGTCTCACTGTCACCCAGGCCTACCTAGCAACTGCTCCCGCTTATGACTTACACACTATGCAGTCTCTACAGAGCAAAGTTCATTAGAGATGGTCCCATTGTGTAGCGTTTTTGTCTCTTTCATGCTTGGAAGCTGCAGATATGGAGGCTGTGTGTCAATGTTCATATTGGGGCCTGAGGGCCAAATAGTCATTAGTCCATTTTCAACCAGGATTCATGCAGCATCTTATCTGCATGACATACACCATTGTTGTTTGACTTTTCTTCACTGCTGGCAAGCCTCTTTGGTGAAGACTGAGTGTATTCCAAGAGAACAAGGTGCTTGCAACCCCTTCCTAGCAGCTTATCCTCTTTACCTAGAAGACTCATGAAAATTTACCAGTAGCCTCTAAGTAAGCTGCAATTTTTCCGTCCAGAAAGGCCTGCAGCAGTGTCCATGAAACCTTATTCAATGTAGTATTTTAATGTTAAGAAACCTTGCAAGAGGAAATTTATGCTCGGTTCAGCACCATTTTCCATGGGGGAACACTGTGTGCCCAAAGTCACTCTTGTCCCTTTAAAGCAGCTCCAACCCATAGGCCCTTGGGGTTGACTTGGTTGTCAGAGGGAAGGCCTAAGCAGGGCACTCTAGCTTGTGTAGTCAGAGTTCCCTCTGCTTTGAAACTTCCTCAGGAATCCAGTTGTAGGGAGGCTTTTCCTTCCATGCTTGTTGGCCCAGGTGAGGAAACTGGAGCTGCATGGAAAAAACTCTGTGCTTTGCCTTCACCCTGGGCTCTCCTACCTGACCTCTTTTACCTGAAGCAGAAACTCGAATTTGCATCCAACCTGAAGAAAATGGACATGTTTTCCCTGAGCACTACGAGGCAATGGCAAGTCCCAGGGTCCCCTAGACTTCCTAGGGCCTTCACTCGCTTAGGCCATACATGGCATGCAGACCCTCTGTGGAGCAAAATTTATTCATGGAAGGGCTCAGTGTGTGGCCTGTGTGTCTTCTCATGGTTTGGAAACTGCAGATATAGAGGCAGTGTGACCACTTTGATATTGGAGCCTCATGGGAGTAGCAGTTATTTACACAAAGGGAAGCAGGACAGTTGTGGTCTCCAGGCTGCATGGAAATCACCCTTGTTGCCCATCTTCTCTCCACTGTTGGTAAGTGTTCCTGAGAACATGTGAGTCTAATTGAAAGAAACGGGGTGCTTGCCATTCCTTGCTAGAACCTCATCCCACAGCACTCTCATTCGACGGTGAGTGAAATTTGACCAATAGCCTCCATGTGAGCTTCAGGCTCTCCATCCAGCATGTCCTACAGCACTTTCCATGAAACCTTGGTCAATGTAGTGCTTCAACAGGAGAGTGACTTTCTGTACAAATGGATGCTTGGTTTCACAGTTTCCATTAGAGAACAGTGAGTGTGGGTAGTTTCTCCTGTGGCTTCAGAGCACCCTGTAGAGAGAGGAGCCCTTGGAATCATCTTTGTATGCAAAGCAATGTTAAATGCAGGCCTCTGTTCACTGAAGAGCTAGATTTCCACAGCTTTCAAACTGCCTCAAGAACGCAGTACTAGGGAGTCTCTGACTGCCAGGCTGGTCAGCCCCAATGAGGAACTTGGGGCTGTAGAGAGAAAAACATTGTGCTTAGCATTCATCCTGGAAAGTCATACCAAAAGTCTCTCTGCTTTAAACAGAAATTCGAATTTGCCTCCAGCATGAAGTAATTGAACAGTTTTTCCCTGGGCCCTGCTAGGCTCTGGTAAGTCCCAGTATCACCTACAACTGTGTAGGGCCTACTCCCACTTCAGCCATAAATCCTATGCAGAACCTCTCTGGAGCAAAGTTCACTATAGAATGTTGCAGTGTGTGGCATGGGTGTCTCTTTCACAGCTTGGAAGCTGTAGGATCAGAGGCTTTGTGTCAACATTCACTTTGCAGCCTGATGGCAGAACATTCATAACCCCATATTCAAGCGGGATTCATGAGACCTCTTAGATGCATACCAAACACCCTTGTTGCTTGACTTTTCTTCACTGCTGGCAAGCCTCTTTGGGGAAAAGTGATTCTATCTAAAGAAACAAGTTGCTTGCCATCCTTTGCGAGGATCTCATCCCACAACAGTCTTGATATAGAAAACACACAAAACATGAATCAGCCTTCAAGTAAACTGCAGTTTCTCCATCCAGAAAGGCCTGCAGCAGTTTGGATGAAACCTTGGTCAACGTGGGGCTTCAACAGGAGAGTGCCTTTCTGTACAAATGGATGCTTGGTTTTGCACAGTTTCTATTAGAGAACAGTGTGTGTGGATACTCTCTCCTATGGCTTTAGAGCACCATCTAGAGTGAGGAACCCTTGGAATCACATTTGTATTTAAAGCTATGGTAAACACAGGCCTGTCTTCCTTGGAGAGCTAGACATTCCCAACTTTCAAACTGCCCCAGGAAAACAGTCCTAGGGAGTCTCTGACTGCCAGGCTGATCGACCCAATTGAGGAATGTGGAGCTGCACTGAGAAAAACAATGTGCTTACCATTCATCCTGGGAAGTCCTAAGAGAAGTCTCTTTACCTTAAGCAGAAACTGGAACTTGCCTCCAGCATGAAGCAAGCTAACAGTTTCCCCCTGAGCCCTGCTAGGCCCTGGCAAGTCCCACTGTCACCTAGGCCTACCTAGGCCCTGCTCCTGCTTAGGGCATACACCCCATGCAGAACCTCTCTGAGCAATGTTCATTATACAACATTGCACTGTGTGGCACGTGTGACTCTTTCACTGCTCTGAAGCTGCAGAATCAGAGGCTGTGTGTCAACTTTCACAATAGGGACTGATGGCAAAACAGTCATAACCCCATTTTCAAGCATGATTCATGTGGCCTCTTAGCTGCATGCCAAACACCATTGCTGCTAGACTTTTCTTCACTGCTGGCAAGCCTCTTTGGGGAAAAGTGAGTCTATTCCAAAGAAACAAGTTGCTTGCAATCCCTTGCCAAGTTCTCATCCTACAACACTCCTGATCTAGAGAACAAGCTAAACTTCACTACTAGCCTCCAAGTTAGCCACAGTTTTTCCATGCAGAAATGCCTAAAGCAGTTTCCATGAAATCTTAGTCAATGGACTGCTTTCATGCTACAATGCCTTGCAGGAGGAAACGGACTCTCTGGTCTACACCATTTTCCATGGGGGAACACTATTTGCTGAAAATCTCTCCAGTGTCTTAATAGCATCCTCCAACCCACAGGTACTTGGGATCACCCTTATTGCAAGAGTGAAGGCCTAAGCAGGGCTCTCTTGCTTATAGAACCAGACTTCCCCCTGCTCTGAAACTTGCTCAGGTACCCAGTTCTAGAGAGGCTTTTCCTTCCATGCTTCTCAGCCTGGGTGTGGAAATCGAAGCAGCACAGAACAACTCTGTGGTTTGCCTTCAACCAGGGATCTGCTACCTGACCTGTCTCTACCTCAAGCAGAGCCTTGAATTGCATCCAGCCTGAAGAAAAAGTACAGCTTTTCCCTGAGCACTGCTAGGGCCTGGCAAGTCTCACTGTCACCCAGGCCTACCTAGCAACTGCTCCCGCTTATGACTTACACACTATGCAGTCTCTACAGAGCAAAGTTCATTAGAGATGGTCCCATTGTGTAGCGTTTTTGTCTCTTTCATGCTTGGAAGCTGCAGATATGGAGGCTGTGTGTCAATGTTCATATTGGGGCCTGAGGGCCAAATAGTCATTAGTCCATTTTCAACCAGGATTCATGCAGCATCTTATCTGCATGACATACACCATTGTTGTTTGACTTTTCTTCACTGCTGGCAAGCCTCTTTGGTGAAGACTGAGTGTATTCCAAGAGAACAAGGTGCTTGCAACCCCTTCCTAGCAGCTTATCCTCTTTACCTAGAAGACTCATGAAAATTTACCAGTAGCCTCTAAGTAAGCTGCAAATTTTCCGTCCAGAAAGGCCTGCAGCAGTGTCCATGAAACCTTATTCAATGTAGTATTTTAATGTTAAGAAACCTTGCAAGAGGAAATTTGTGCTCGGTTCAGCACCATTTTCCATGGGGGAACACTGTGTGCCCAAAGTCACTCTTGTCCCTTTAAAGCAGCTCCAACCCATAGGCCCTTGGGGTTGACTTGGTTGTCAGAGGGAAGGCCTAAGCAGGGCACTCTAGCTTGTGTAGTCAGAGTTCCCTCTGCTTTGAAACTTCCTCAGGAATCCAGTTGTAGGGAGGCTTTTCCTTCCATGCTTGTTGGCCCAGGTGAGGAAACTGGAGCTGCATGGAAAAAACTCTGTGCTTTGCCTTCACCCTGGGCTCTCCTACCTGACCTCTTTTACCTGAAGCAGAAACTCGAATTTGCATCCAACCTGAAGAAAATGGACATGTTTTCCCTGAGCCCTACGAGGCAATGGCAAGTCCCAGGGTCCCCTAGACTTCCTAGGGCCTTCACTCGCTTAGGCCATACATGGCATGCAGACCCTCTGTGGAGCAAAATTTATTCATGGAAGGGCTCAGTGTGTGGCCTGTGTGTCTTCTCATGGTTTGGAAACTGCAGATATAGAGGCAGTGTGACCACTTTGATATTGGAGCCTCATGGGAGTAGCAGTTATTTACACAAAGGGAAGCAGGACAGTTGTGGTCTCCAGGCTGCATGGAAATCACCCTTGTTGTCCATCTTCTCTCCACTGTTGGTAAGTGTTCCTGAGAACATGTGAGTCTAATTGAAAGAAACGGGGTGCTTGCCATTCCTTGCTAGAACTTCATCCCACAGCACTCTAATTCGACGGTGAGTGAAATTTGACCAATAGCCTCCATGTGAGCTTCAGGCTCTCCATCCAGAATGTCCTACAGCACTTTCCATGAAACCTTGGTCAATGTAGTGCTTCAACAGGAGAGTGACTTTCTGTACAAATGGATGCTTGGTTTCACAGTTTCCATTAGAGAACAGTGAGTGTGGGTAGTTTCTCCTGTGGCTTCAGAGCACCCTGTAGAGAGAGGAGCCCTTGGAATCATCTTTGTATGCAAAGCAATGTTAAATGCAGGCCTCTGTTCACTGAAGAGCTAGATTTCCACAGCTTTCAAACTGCCTCAGGAACGCAGTACTAGGGAGTCTCTGACTGCCAGGCTGGTCAGCCCCAATGAGGAACTTGGGGCTGTAGAGAGAAAAACATTGTGCTTAGCATTCATCCTGGAAAGTCATACCAAAAGTCTCTCTGCTTTAAACAGAAATTCGAATTTGCCTCCAGCATGAAGTAATTGAACAGTTTTTCCCTGGGCCCTGCTAGGCTCTGGTAAGTCCCAGTATCACCTACAACTGTGTAGGGCCTACTCCCACTTCAGCCATAAATCCTATGCAGAACCTCTCTGGAGCAAAGTTCACTATAGAATGTTGCAGTGTGTGGCATGGGTGTCTCTTGCACAGCTTGGAAGCTGTAGGATCAGAGGCTTTGTGTCAACATTCACTTTGCAGCCTGATGGCAGAACATTCATAACCCCATATTCAAGCGGGATTCATGAGACCTCTTAGATGCATACCAAACACCCTTGTTGCTTGACTTTTCTTCACTGCTGGCAAGCCTCTTTGGGGAAAAGTGATTCTATCTAAAGAAACAAGTTGCTTGCCATCCTTTGCGAGGATCTCATCCCACAACAGTCTTGATATAGAAAACACACAAAACATGAATCAGCCTTCAAGTAAACTGCAGTTTCTCCATCCAGAAAGGCCTGCAGCAGTTTGGATGAAACCTTGGTCAACGTGGGGCTTCAACAGGAGAGTGCCTTTCTGTACAAATGGATGCTTGGTTTTGCACAGTTTCTATTAGAGAACAGTGTGTGTGGATACTCTCTCCTATGGCTTTAGAGCACCATCTAGAGTGAGGAACCCTTGGAATCACATTTGTATTTAAAGCTATGGTAAACACAGGCCTGTCTTCCTTGGAGAGCTAGACATTCCCAACTTTCAAACTGCCCCAGGAAAACAGTCCTAGGGAGTCTCTGACTGCCAGGCTGATCGACCCAATTGAGGAATGTGGAGCTGCACTGAGAAAAACAATGTGCTTACCATTCATCCTGGGAAGTCCTAAGAGAAGTCTCTTTACCTTAAGCAGAAACTGGAACTTGCCTCCAGCATGAAGCAAGCTAACAGTTTCCCCCTGAGCCCTGCTAGGCCCTGGCAAGTCCCACTGTCACCTAGGCCTACCTAGGCCCTGCTCCTGCTTAGGGCATACACCCCATGCAGAACCTCTCTGAGCAATGTTCATTATACAACATTGCACTGTGTGGCACGTGTGACTCTTTCACTGCTCTGAAGCTGCAGAATCAGAGGCTGTGTGTCAACTTTCACAATAGGGACTGATGGCAAAACAGTCATAACCCCATTTTCAAGCATGATTCATGTGGCCTCTTAGCTGCATGCCAAACACCATTGCTGCTAGACTTTTCTTCACTGCTGGCAAGCCTCTTTGGGGAAAAGTGAGTCTATTCCAAAGAAACAAGTTGCTTGCAATCCCTTGCCAAGTTCTCATCCTACAACACTCCTGATCTAGAGAACAAGCTAAACTTCACTACTAGCCTCCAAGTTAGCCACAGTTTTTCCATGCAGAAATGCCTAAAGCAGTTTCCATGAAATCTTAGTCAATGGACTGCTTTCATGCTACAATGCCTTGCAGGAGGAAACGGACTCTCTGGTCTACACCATTTTCCATGGGGGAACACTATTTGCTGAAAATCTCTCCAGTGTCTTAATAGCATCCTCCAACCCACAGGTACTTGGGATCACCCTTATTGCAAGAGTGAAGGCCTAAGCAGGGCTCTCTTGCTTATAGAACCAGACTTCCCCCTGCTCTGAAACTTGCTCAGGTACCCAGTTCTAGAGAGGCTTTTCCTTCCATGCTTCTCAGCCTGGGTGTGGAAATCGAAGCAGCACAGAACAACTCTGTGCTTTGCCTTCAACCAGGGATCTGCTACCTGACCTGTCTCTACCTCAAGCAGAGCCTTGAATTGCATCCAGCCTGAAGAAAAAGTACAGCTTTTCCCTGAGCACTGCTAGGGCCTGGCAAGTCTCACTGTCACCCAGGCCTACCTAGCAACTGCTCCCGCTTATGACTTACACACTATGCAGTCTCTACAGAGCAAAGTTCATTAGAGATGGTCCCATTGTGTAGCGTTTTTGTCTCTTTCATGCTTGGAAGCTGCAGATATGGAGGCTGTGTGTCAATGTTCATATTGGGGCCTGAGGGCCAAATAGTCATTAGTCCATTTTCAACCAGGATTCATGCAGCATCTTATCTGCATGACATACACCATTGTTGTTTGACTTTTCTTCACTGCTGGCAAGCCTCTTTGGTGAAGACTGAGTGTATTCCAAGAGAACAAGGTGCTTGCAACCCCTTCCTAGCAGCTTATCCTCTTTACCTAGAAGACTCATGAAAATTTACCAGTAGCCTCTAAGTAAGCTGCAAATTTTCCGTCCAGAAAGGCCTGCAGCAGTGTCCATGAAACCTTATTCAATGTAGTATTTTAATGTTAAGAAACCTTGCAAGAGGAAATTTGTGCTCGGTTCAGCACCATTTTCCATGGGGGAACACTGTGTGCCCAAAGTCACTCTTGTCCCTTTAAAGCAGCTCCAACCCATAGGCCCTTGGGGTTGACTTGGTTGTCAGAGGGAAGGCCTAAGCAGGGCACTCTAGCTTGTGTAGTCAGAGTTCCCTCTGCTTTGAAACTTCCTCAGGAATCCAGTTGTAGGGAGGCTTTTCCTTCCATGCTTGTTGGCCCAGGTGAGGAAACTGGAGCTGCATGGAAAAAACTCTGTGCTTTGCCTTCACCCTGGGCTCTCCTACCTGACCTCTTTTACCTGAAGCAGAAACTCGAATTTGCATCCAACCTGAAGAAAATGGACATGTTTTCCCTGAGCCCTACGAGGCAATGGCAAGTCCCAGGGTCCCCTAGACTTCCTAGGGCCTTCACTCGCTTAGGCCATACATGGCATGCAGACCCTCTGTGGAGCAAAATTTATTCATGGAAGGGCTCAGTGTGTGGCCTGTGTGTCTTCTCATGGTTTGGAAACTGCAGATATAGAGGCAGTGTGACCACTTTGATATTGGAGCCTCATGGGAGTAGCAGTTATTTACACAAAGGGAAGCAGGACAGTTGTGGTCTCCAGGCTGCATGGAAATCACCCTTGTTGTCCATCTTCTCTCCACTGTTGGTAAGTGTTCCTGAGAACATGTGAGTCTAATTGAAAGAAACGGGGTGCTTGCCATTCCTTGCTAGAACTTCATCCCACAGCACTCTAATTCGACGGTGAGTGAAATTTGACCAATAGCCTCCATGTGAGCTTCAGGCTCTCCATCCAGAATGTCCTACAGCACTTTCCATGAAACCTTGGTCAATGTAGTGCTTCAACAGGAGAGTGACTTTCTGTACAAATGGATGCTTGGTTTCACAGTTTCCATTAGAGAACAGTGAGTGTGGGTAGTTTCTCCTGTGGCTTCAGAGCACCCTGTAGAGAGAGGAGCCCTTGGAATCATCTTTGTATGCAAAGCAATGTTAAATGCAGGCCTCTGTTCACTGAAGAGCTAGATTTCCACAGCTTTCAAACTGCCTCAGGAACGCAGTACTAGGGAGTCTCTGACTGCCAGGCTGGTCAGCCCCAATGAGGAACTTGGGGCTGTAGAGAGAAAAACATTGTGCTTAGCATTCATCCTGGAAAGTCATACCAAAAGTCTCTCTGCTTTAAACAGAAATTCGAATTTGCCTCCAGCATGAAGTAATTGAACAGTTTTTCCCTGGGCCCTGCTAGGCTCTGGTAAGTCCCAGTATCACCTACAACTGTGTAGGGCCTACTCCCACTTCAGCCATAAATCCTATGCAGAACCTCTCTGGAGCAAAGTTCACTATAGAATGTTGCAGTGTGTGGCATGGGTGTCTCTTGCACAGCTTGGAAGCTGTAGGATCAGAGGCTTTGTGTCAACATTCACTTTGCAGCCTGATGGCAGAACATTCATAACCCCATATTCAAGCGGGATTCATGAGACCTCTTAGATGCATACCAAACACCCTTGTTGCTTGACTTTTCTTCACTGCTGGCAAGCCTCTTTGGGGAAAAGTGATTCTATCTAAAGAAACAAGTTGCTTGCCATCCTTTGCGAGGATCTCATCCCACAACAGTCTTGATATAGAAAACACACAAAACATGAATCAGCCTTCAAGTAAACTGCAGTTTCTCCATCCAGAAAGGCCTGCAGCAGTTTGGATGAAACCTTGGTCAACGTGGGGCTTCAACAGGAGAGTGCCTTTCTGTACAAATGGATGCTTGGTTTTGCACAGTTTCTATTAGAGAACAGTGTGTGTGGATACTCTCTCCTATGGCTTTAGAGCACCATCTAGAGTGAGGAACCCTTGGAATCACATTTGTATTTAAAGCTATGGTAAACACAGGCCTGTCTTCCTTGGAGAGCTAGACATTCCCAACTTTCAAACTGCCCCAGGAAAACAGTTCTAGGGAGTCTCTGACTGCCAGGCTGATCGACCCAATTGAGGAATGTGGAGCTGCACTGAGAAAAACAATGTGCTTACCATTCATCCTGGGAAGTCCTAAGAGAAGTCTCTTTACCTTAAGCAGAAACTGGAACTTGCCTCCAGCATGAAGCAAGCTAACAGTTTCCCCCTGAGCCCTGCTAGGCCCTGGCAAGTCCCACTGTCACCTAGGCCTACCTAGGCCCTGCTCCTGCTTAGGGCATACACCCCATGCAGAACCTCTCTGAGCAATGTTCATTATACAACATTGCACTGTGTGGCACGTGTGACTCTTTCACTGCTCTGAAGCTGCAGAATCAGAGGCTGTGTGTCAACTTTCACAATAGGGACTGATGGCAAAACAGTCATAACCCCATTTTCAAGCATGATTCATGTGGCCTCTTAGCTGCATGCCAAACACCATTGCTGCTAGACTTTTCTTCACTGCTGGCAAGCCTCTTTGGGGAAAAGTGAGTCTATTCCAAAGAAACAAGTTGCTTGCAATCCCTTGCCAAGTTCTCATCCTACAACACTCCTGATCTAGAGAACAAGCTAAACTTCACTACTAGCCTCCAAGTTAGCCACAGTTTTTCCATGCAGAAATGCCTAAAGCAGTTTCCATGAAATCTTAGTCAATGGACTGCTTTCATGCTACAATGCCTTGCAGGAGGAAACGGACTCTCTGGTCTACACCATTTTCCATGGGGGAACACTATTTGCTGAAAATCTCTCCAGTGTCTTAATAGCATCCTCCAACCCACAGGTACTTGGGATCACCCTTATTGCAAGAGTGAAGGCCTAAGCAGGGCTCTCTTGCTTATAGAACCAGACTTCCCCCTGCTCTGAAACTTGCTCAGGTACCCAGTTCTAGAGAGGCTTTTCCTTCCATGCTTCTCAGCCTGGGTGTGGAAATCGAAGCAGCACAGAACAACTCTGTGCTTTGCCTTCAACCAGGGATCTGCTACCTGACCTGTCTCTACCTCAAGCAGAGCCTTGAATTGCATCCAGCCTGAAGAAAAAGTACAGCTTTTCCCTGAGCACTGCTAGGGCCTGGCAAGTCTCACTGTCACCCAGGCCTACCTAGCAACTGCTCCCGCTTATGACTTACACACTATGCAGTCTCTACAGAGCAAAGTTCATTAGAGATGGTCCCATTGTGTAGCGTTTTTGTCTCTTTCATGCTTGGAAGCTGCAGATATGGAGGCTGTGTGTCAATGTTCATATTGGGGCCTGAGGGCCAAATAGTCATTAGTCCATTTTCAACCAGGATTCATGCAGCATCTTATCTGCATGACATACACCATTGTTGTTTGACTTTTCTTCACTGCTGGCAAGCCTCTTTGGTGAAGACTGAGTGTATTCCAAGAGAACAAGGTGCTTGCAACCCCTTCCTAGCAGCTTATCCTCTTTACCTAGAAGACTCATGAAAATTTACCAGTAGCCTCTAAGTAAGCTGCAATTTTTCCGTCCAGAAAGGCCTGCAGCAGTGTCCATGAAACCTTATTCAATGTAGTATTTTAATGTTAAGAAACCTTGCAAGAGGAAATTTGTGCTCGGTTCAGCACCATTTTCCATGGGGGAACACTGTGTGCCCAAAGTCACTCTTGTCCCTTTAAAGCAGCTCCAACCCATAGGCCCTTGGGGTTGACTTGGTTGTCAGAGGGAAGGCCTAAGCAGGGCACTCTAGCTTGTGTAGTCAGAGTTCCCTCTGCTTTGAAACTTCCTCAGGAATCCAGTTGTAGGGAGGCTTTTCCTTCCATGCTTGTTGGCCCAGGTGAGGAAACTGGAGCTGCATGGAAAAAACTCTGTGCTTTGCCTTCACCCTGGGCTCTCCTACCTGACCTCTTTTACCTGAAGCAGAAACTCGAATTTGCATCCAACCTGAAGAAAATGGACATGTTTTCCCTGAGCACTACGAGGCAATGGCAAGTCCCAGGGTCCCCTAGACTTCCTAGGGCCTTCACTCGCTTAGGCCATACATGGCATGCAGACCCTCTGTGGAGCAAAATTTATTCATGGAAGGGCTCAGTGTGTGGCCTGTGTGTCTTCTCATGGTTTGGAAACTGCAGATATAGAGGCAGTGTGACCACTTTGATATTGGAGCCTCATGGGAGTAGCAGTTATTTACACAAAGGGAAGCAGGACAGTTGTGGTCTCCAGGCTGCATGGAAATCACCCTTGTTGTCCATCTTCTCTCCACTGTTGGTAAGTGTTCCTGAGAACATGTGAGTCTAATTGAAAGAAACGGGGTGCTTGCCATTCCTTGCTAGAACTTCATCCCACAGCACTCTAATTCGACGGTGAGTGAAATTTGACCAATAGCCTCCATGTGAGCTTCAGGCTCTCCATCCAGAATGTCCTACAGCACTTTCCATGAAACCTTGGTCAATGTAGTGCTTCAACAGGAGAGTGACTTTCTGTACAAATGGATGCTTGGTTTCACAGTTTCCATTAGAGAACAGTGAGTGTGGGTAGTTTCTCCTGTGGCTTCAGAGCACCCTGTAGAGAGAGGAGCCCTTGGAATCATCTTTGTATGCAAAGCAATGTTAAATGCAGGCCTCTGTTCACTGAAGAGCTAGATTTCCACAGCTTTCAAACTGCCTCAGGAACGCAGTACTAGGGAGTCTCTGACTGCCAGGCTGGTCAGCCCCAATGAGGAACTTGGGGCTGTAGAGAGAAAAACATTGTGCTTAGCATTCATCCTGGAAAGTCATACCAAAAGTCTCTCTGCTTTAAACAGAAATTCGAATTTGCCTCCAGCATGAAGTAATTGAACAGTTTTTCCCTGGGCCCTGCTAGGCTCTGGTAAGTCCCAGTATCACCTACAACTGTGTAGGGCCTACTCCCACTTCAGCCATAAATCCTATGCAGAACCTCTCTGGAGCAAAGTTCACTATAGAATGTTGCAGTGTGTGGCATGGGTGTCTCTTTCACAGCTTGGAAGCTGTAGGATCAGAGGCTTTGTGTCAACATTCACTTTGCAGCCTGATGGCAGAACATTCATAACCCCATATTCAAGCGGGATTCATGAGACCTCTTAGATGCATACCAAACACCCTTGTTGCTTGACTTTTCTTCACTGCTGGCAAGCCTCTTTGGGGAAAAGTGATTCTATCTAAAGAAACAAGTTGCTTGCCATCCTTTGCGAGGATCTCATCCCACAACAGTCTTGATATAGAAAACACACAAAACATGAATCAGCCTTCAAGTAAACTGCAGTTTCTCCATCCAGAAAGGCCTGCAGCAGTTTGGATGAAACCTTGGTCAACGTGGGGCTTCAACAGGAGAGTGCCTTTCTGTACAAATGGATGCTTGGTTTTGCACAGTTTCTATTAGAGAACAGTGTGTGTGGATACTCTCTCCTATGGCTTTAGAGCACCATCTAGAGTGAGGAACCCTTGGAATCACATTTGTATTTAAAGCTATGGTAAACACAGGCCTGTCTTCCTTGGAGAGCTAGACATTCCCAACTTTCAAACTGCCCCAGGAAAACAGTTCTAGGGAGTCTCTGACTGCCAGGCTGATCGACCCAATTGAGGAATGTGGAGCTGCACTGAGAAAAACAATGTGCTTACCATTCATCCTGGGAAGTCCTAAGAGAAGTCTCTTTACCTTAAGCAGAAACTGGAACTTGCCTCCAGCATGAAGCAAGCTAACAGTTTCCCCCTGAGCCCTGCTAGGCCCTGGCAAGTCCCACTGTCACCTAGGCCTACCTAGGCCCTGCTCCTGCTTAGGGCATACACCCCATGCAGAACCTCTCTGAGCAATGTTCATTATACAACATTGCACTGTGTGGCACGTGTGACTCTTTCACTGCTCTGAAGCTGCAGAATCAGAGGCTGTGTGTCAACTTTCACAATAGGGACTGATGGCAAAACAGTCATAACCCCATTTTCAAGCATGATTCATGTGGCCTCTTAGCTGCATGCCAAACACCATTGCTGCTAGACTTTTCTTCACTGCTGGCAAGCCTCTTTGGGGAAAAGTGAGTCTATTCCAAAGAAACAAGTTGCTTGCAATCCCTTGCCAAGTTCTCATCCTACAACACTCCTGATCTAGAGAACAAGCTAAACTTCACTACTAGCCTCCAAGTTAGCCACAGTTTTTCCATGCAGAAATGCCTAAAGCAGTTTCCATGAAATCTTAGTCAATGGACTGCTTTCATGCTACAATGCCTTGCAGGAGGAAACGGACTCTCTGGTCTACACCATTTTCCATGGGGGAACACTATTTGCTGAAAATCTCTCCAGTGTCTTAATAGCATCCTCCAACCCACAGGTACTTGGGATCACCCTTATTGCAAGAGTGAAGGCCTAAGCAGGGCTCTCTTGCTTATAGAACCAGACTTCCCCCTGCTCTGAAACTTGCTCAGGTACCCAGTTCTAGAGAGGCTTTTCCTTCCATGCTTCTCAGCCTGGGTGTGGAAATCGAAGCAGCACAGAACAACTCTGTGCTTTGCCTTCAACCAGGGATCTGCTACCTGACCTGTCTCTACCTCAAGCAGAGCCTTGAATTGCATCCAGCCTGAAGAAAAAGTACAGCTTTTCCCTGAGCACTGCTAGGGCCTGGCAAGTCTCACTGTCACCCAGGCCTACCTAGCAACTGCTCCCGCTTATGACTTACACACTATGCAGTCTCTACAGAGCAAAGTTCATTAGAGATGGTCCCATTGTGTAGCGTTTTTGTCTCTTTCATGCTTGGAAGCTGCAGATATGGAGGCTGTGTGTCAATGTTCATATTGGGGCCTGAGGGCCAAATAGTCATTAGTCCATTTTCAACCAGGATTCATGCAGCATCTTATCTGCATGACATACACCATTGTTGTTTGACTTTTCTTCACTGCTGGCAAGCCTCTTTGGTGAAGACTGAGTGTATTCCAAGAGAACAAGGTGCTTGCAACCCCTTCCTAGCAGCTTATCCTCTTTACCTAGAAGACTCATGAAAATTTACCAGTAGCCTCTAAGTAAGCTGCAATTTTTCCGTCCAGAAAGGCCTGCAGCAGTGTCCATGAAACCTTATTCAATGTAGTATTTTAATGTTAAGAAACCTTGCAAGAGGAAATTTATGCTCGGTTCAGCACCATTTTCCATGGGGGAACACTGTGTGCCCAAAGTCACTCTTGTCCCTTTAAAGCAGCTCCAACCCATAGGCCCTTGGGGTTGACTTGGTTGTCAGAGGGAAGGCCTAAGCAGGGCACTCTAGCTTGTGTAGTCAGAGTTCCCTCTGCTTTGAAACTTCCTCAGGAATCCAGTTGTAGGGA
>NW_026648575.1:0-34126 GCF_030028045.1 Hippopotamus amphibius kiboko | reverse complement strand
TCGAGGGAGTGTGGGTCTGGCAGGCAGAACGGCCCGAGGGAGGAGCTCGGGCCTTCGGCTGTGGACAGCTTTCCCACTGCCAAGCCTTGGAGGAGTGCGTGGAGGCTGGGGCCTGCAGCGTTTTCCATCGGAGAGCACTGGGTGCCCAAAGCCTCCCCTGTGGCTTCCGAGCCCCTTCCCACCCACACGCCCTTGGCACCCACTCTGTTGCCAGAGGGAAGTCCTGAGCAGGACTCTCGAGCCTGTGCAGCCAGAGTGCCTCCTGCTTGGAAGTGGCCTCTGGAACTCATTTGGAGTGAGGCTTCTCCCATGCTTGTCAGCCAGCACAGGGTGCCATCGCTCCACCAGAGAACACTCTGCTTTGCCTTCAGCCATGGCTCGCCCTGCTGAGCTCTCTCTGCCTCAAGCAGAAACCCCAGTGTGCGTCCAGCCTCCAGAAAGCAGAGTGCCTTTGCCTGAGCACTGCTTTGCTGGGGCAGCACCCTGAAGGCCTCCTAGGGCCTTCTCTGCCCTAACCCAGTCGTGCCATTCGGCCCATGCGGGGAGCAACGTTCACCCTTGGCAGGGCTCAGCGTGTGGGCTGTGTGTGGTTTCATGGCTGGGAAAGGGCAGATCCTGAGGCTGGCTGCCCTCCTGTGAATGGGGCCTGGCGGGCAGAGCCGGCATTCCCTGGTGGGGATGGAGGAGATCTGGGGCCTTCAAGCTGCATGCACATCCCCTCTCTGGCTGCCCCTCTTGCTTCTTCTCTGCTGCCAAGCCTCTCACACCACACGTGCGTCTCACTGGAAGGAGCAGGCTGCTTGCCATTCTTGGGCAGGGAATCATCCCACACGCCTCGTTTCCTCGCAGGGGAGTGCACACTGACCCAGAGCCTCCAGGGGAGCTGCAGTCTCTCCAGCCACAAAGGCCTGTAGCCGAGTCCATGACGGCCTGTTGCATGGAGGGCTTCTATGGGAGAGGGCCGTGCTTCCCTGGCAGGGGCTCCTTCTCACACTGCTTTCCGTGGGGAAACCCTGCGTGTGCCAGGGCTCTCCTGTGTGCACAAAATCTCTCCCCAGTGCCTGAGGTGCAGGGAATCCTCTTCGGACACAGAGCCATGTTCTAGGCAGAGCTCCCATGCTGGGAGAGCCGCCACTGCCCCGACTGTCCAACTGCCTCAGGAACACACTTCGAGGGAGTGTGGGTCTGGCAGGCAGAACGGCCCGAGGGAGGAGCTCGGGCCTTCGGCTGTGGACAGCTTTCCCACTGCCAAGCCTTGGAGGAGTGCGTGGAGGCTGGGGCCTGCAGCGTTTTCCATCGGAGAGCACTGGGTGCCCAAAGCCTCCCCTGTGGCTTCCGAGCCCCTTCCCACCCACACGCCCTTGGCACCCACTCTGTTGCCAGAGGGAAGTCCTGAGCAGGACTCTCGAGCCTGTGCAGCCAGAGTGCCTCCTGCTTGGAAGTGGCCTCTGGAACTCATTTGGAGTGAGGTTTCTCCCATGCTTGTCAGCCAGCACAGGGCGCCATCGCTCCACCAGAGAACACTCTGCTTTGCCTTCAGCCATGGCTCGCCCTGCTGAGCTCTCTCTGCCTCAAGCAGAAACCCCAGTGTGCGTCCAGCCTCCAGAAAGCAGAGTGCCTTTGCCTGAGCACTGCTTTGCTGGGGCAGCACCCTGAAGGCCTCCTAGGGCCTTCTCTGCCCTAACCCAGTCGTGCCATTCGGCCCATGCGGGGAGCAACGTTCACCCTTGGCAGGGCTCAGCGTGTGGGCTGTGTGTGGTTTCATGGCTGGGAAAGGGCAGATCCTGAGGCTGGCTGCCCTCCTGTGAATGGGGCCTGGCGGGCAGAGCCGGCATTCCCTGGTGGGGATGGAGGAGATCTGGGGCCTTCAAGCTGCAGGCACATCCCCTCTCTGGCTGCCCCTCTTGCTTCTTCTCTGCTGCCAAGCCTCTCACACCACACGTGCGTCTCACTGGAAGGAGCAGGCTGCTTGCCATTCTTGGGCAGGGAATCATCCCACACGCCTCGTTTCCTCGCAGGGGAGTGCACACTGACCCAGAGCCTCCAGGGGAGCTGCAGTCTCTCCAGCCACAAAGGCCTGTAGCCGAGTCCATGACGGCCTGTTGCATGGAGGGCTTCTATGGGAGAGGGCCGTGCTTCCCTGGCAGGGGCTCCTTCTCACACTGCTTTCCGTGGGGAAACCCTGCGTGTGCCAGGGCTCTCCTGTGTGCACAAAATCTCTCCCCAGTGCCTGAGGTGCAGGGAATCCTCTTCGGACACAGAGCCATGTTCTAGGCAGAGCTCCCATGCTGGGAGAGCCGCCACTGCCCCGACTGTCCAACTGCCTCAGGAACACACTTCGAGGGAGTGTGGGTCTGGCAGGCAGAACGGCCCGAGGGAGGAGCTCGGGCCTTCGGCTGTGGACAGCTTTCCCACTGCCAAGCCTTGGAGGAGTGCGTGGAGGCTGGGGCCTGCAGCGTTTTCCATCGGAGAGCACTGGGTGCCCAAAGCCTCCCCTGTGGCTTCCGAGCCCCTTCCCACCCACACGCCCTTGGCACCCACTCTGTTGCCAGAGGGAAGTCCTGAGCAGGACTCTCGAGCCTGTGCAGCCAGGGTGCCTCCTGCTTGGAAGTGGCCTCTGGAACTCATTTGGAGTGAGGCTTCTCCCATGCTTGTCAGCCAGCACAGGGTGCCATCGCTCCACCAGAGAACACTCTGCTTTGCCTTCAGCCATGGCTCGCCCTGCTGAGCTCTCTCTGCCTCAAGCAGAAACCCCAGTGTGCGTCCAGCCTCCAGAAAGCAGAGTGCCTTTGCCTGAGCACTGCTTTGCTGGGGCAGCACCCTGAAGGCCTCCTAGGGCCTTCTCTGCCCTAACCCAGTCGTGCCATTCGGCCCATGCGGGGAGCAACGTTCACCCTTGGCAGGGCTCAGCGTGTGGGCTGTGTGTGGTTTCATGGCTGGGAAAGGGCAGATCCTGAGGCTGGCTGCCCTCCTGTGAATGGGGCCTGGCGGGCAGAGCCGGCATTCCCTGGTGGGGATGGAGGAGATCTGGGGCCTTCAAGCTGCATGCACATCCCCTCTCTGGCTGCCCCTCTTGCTTCTTCTCTGCTGCCAAGCCTCTCACACCACACGTGCGTCTCACTGGAAGGAGCAGGCTGCTTGCCATTCTTGGGCAGGGAATCATCCCACACGCCTCGTTTCCTCGCAGGGGAGCGCACACTGACCCAGAGCCTCCAGGGGAGCTGCAGTCTCTCCAGCCACAAAGGCCTGTAGCCGAGTCCATGACGGCCTGTTGCATGGAGGGCTTCTATGGGAGAGGGCCGTGCTTCCCTGGCAGGGGCTCCTTCTCACACTGCTTTCCGTGGGGAAACCCTGCGTGTGCCAGGGCTCTCCTGTGTGCACAAAATCTCTCCCCAGTGCCTGAGGTGCAGGGAATCCTCTTCGGACACAGAGCCATGTTCTAGGCAGAGCTCCCATGCTGGGAGAGCCGCCACTGCCCCGACTGTCCAACTGCCTCAGGAACACACTTCGAGGGAGTGTGGGTCTGGCAGGCAGAACGGCCCGAGGGAGGAGCTCGGGCCTTCGGCTGTGGACAGCTTTCCCACTGCCAAGCCTTGGAGGAGTGCGTGGAGGCTGGGGCCTGCAGCGTTTTCCATCGGAGAGCACTGGGTGCCCAAAGCCTCCCCTGTGGCTTCCGAGCCCCTTCCCACCCACACGCCCTTGGCACCCACTCTGTTGCCAGAGGGAAGTCCTGAGCAGGACTCTCGAGCCTGTGCAGCCAGAGTGCCTCCTGCTTGGAAGTGGCCTCTGGAACTCATTTGGAGTGAGGCTTCTCCCATGCTTGTCAGCCAGCACAGGGTGCCATCGCTCCACCAGAGAACACTCTGCTTTGCCTTCAGCCATGGCTCGCCCTGCTGAGCTCTCTCTGCCTCAAGCAGAAACCCCAGTGTGCGTCCAGCCTCCAGAAAGCAGAGTGCCTTTGCCTGAGCACTGCTTTGCTGGGGCAGCACCCTGAAGGCCTCCTAGGGCCTTCTCTGCCCTAACCCAGTCGTGCCATTCGGCCCATGCGGGGAGCAACGTTCACCCTTGGCAGGGCTCAGCGTGTGGGCTGTGTGTGGTTTCATGGCTGGGAAAGGGCAGATCCTGAGGCTGGCTGCCCTCCTGTGAATGGGGCCTGGCGGGCAGAGCCGGCATTCCCTGGTGGGGATGGAGGAGATCTGGGGCCTTCAAGCTGCATGCACATCCCCTCTCTGGCTGCCCCTCTTGCTTCTTCTCTGCTGCCAAGCCTCTCACACCACACGTGCGTCTCACTGGAAGGAGCAGGCTGCTTGCCATTCTTGGGCAGGGAATCATCCCACACGCCTCGTTTCCTCGCAGGGGAGTGCACACTGACCCAGAGCCTCCAGGGGAGCTGCAGTCTCTCCAGCCACAAAGGCCTGTAGCCGAGTCCATGACGGCCTGTTGCATGGAGGGCTTCTATGGGAGAGGGCCGTGCTTCCCTGGCAGGGGCTCCTTCTCACACTGCTTTCCGTGGGGAAACCCTGCGTGTGCCAGGGCTCTCCTGTGTGCCCAAAATCTCTCCCCAGTGCCTGAGGTGCAGGGAATCCTCTTCGGACACAGAGCCATGTTCTAGGCAGAGCTCCCATGCTGGGAGAACCGCCACTGCCCCGACTGTCCAACTGCCTCAGGAACACACTTCGAGGGAGTGTGGGTCTGGCAGGCAGAACGGCCCGAGGGAGGAGCTCGGGCCTTCGGCTGTGGACAGCTTTCCCACTGCCAAGCCTTGGAGGAGTGCGTGGAGGCTGGGGCCTGCAGCGTTTTCCATCGGAGAGCACTGGGTGCCCAAAGCCTCCCCTGTGGCTTCCGAGCCCCTTCCCACCCACACGCCCTTGGCACCCACTCTGTTGCCAGAGGGAAGTCCTGAGCAGGACTCTCGAGCCTGTGCAGCCAGAGTGCCTCCTGCTTGGAAGTGGCCTCTGGAACTCATTTGGAGTGAGGCTTCTCCCATGCTTGTCAGCCAGCACAGGGTGCCATCGCTCCACCAGAGAACACTCTGCTTTGCCTTCAGCCATGGCTCGCCCTGCTGAGCTCTCTCTGCCTCAAGCAGAAACCCCAGTGTGCGTCCAGCCTCCAGAAAGCAGAGTGCCTTTGCCTGAGCACTGCTTTGCTGGGGCAGCACCCTGAAGGCCTCCTAGGGCCTTCTCTGCCCTAACCCAGTCGTGCCATTCGGCCCATGCGGGGAGCAACGTTCACCCTTGGCAGGGCTCAGCGTGTGGGCTGTGTGTGGTTTCATGGCTGGGAAAGGGCAGATCCTGAGGCTGGCTGCCCTCCTGTGAATGGGGCCTGGCGGGCAGAGCCGGCATTCCCTGGTGGGGATGGAGGAGATCTGGGGCCTTCAAGCTGCAGGCACATCCCCTCTCTGGCTGCCCCTCTTGCTTCTTCTCTGCTGCCAAGCCTCTCACACCACACGTGCGTCTCACTGGAAGGAGCAGGCTGCTTGCCATTCTTGGGCAGGGAATCATCCCACACGCCTCGTTTCCTCGCAGGGGAGTGCACACTGACCCAGAGCCTCCAGGGGAGCTGCAGTCTCTCCAGCCACAAAGGCCTGTAGCCGAGTCCATGACGGCCTGTTGCATGGAGGGCTTCTATGGGAGAGGGCCGTGCTTCCCTGGCAGGGGCTCCTTCTCACACTGCTTTCCGTGGGGAAACCCTGCGTGTGCCAGGGCTCTCCTGTGTGCACAAAATCTCTCCCCAGTGCCTGAGGTGCAGGGAATCCTCTTCGGACACAGAGCCATGTTCTAGGCAGAGCTCCCATGCTGGGAGAGCCGCCACTGCCCCGACTGTCCAACTGCCTCAGGAACACACTTCGAGGGAGTGTGGGTCTGGCAGGCAGAACGGCCCGAGGGAGGAGCTCGGGCCTTCGGCTGTGGACAGCTTTCCCACTGCCAAGCCTTGGAGGAGTGCGTGGAGGCTGGGGCCTGCAGCGTTTTCCATCGGAGAGCACTGGGTGCCCAAAGCCTCCCCTGTGGCTTCCGAGCCCCTTCCCACCCACACGCCCTTGGCACCCACTCTGTTGCCAGAGGGAAGTCCTGAGCAGGACTCTCGAGCCTGTGCAGCCAGAGTGCCTCCTGCTTGGAAGTGGCCTCTGGAACTCATTTGGAGTGAGGCTTCTCCCATGCTTGTCAGCCAGCACAGGGTGCCATCGCTCCACCAGAGAACACTCTGCTTTGCCTTCAGCCATGGCTCGCCCTGCTGAGCTCTCTCTGCCTCAAGCAGAAACCCCAGTGTGCGTCCAGCCTCCAGAAAGCAGAGTGCCTTTGCCTGAGCACTGCTTTGCTGGGGCAGCACCCTGAAGGCCTCCTAGGGCCTTCTCTGCCCTAACCCAGTCGTGCCATTCGGCCCATGCGGGGAGCAACGTTCACCCTTGGCAGGGCTCAGCGTGTGGGCTGTGTGTGGTTTCATGGCTGGGAAAGGGCAGATCCTGAGGCTGGCTGCCCTCCTGTGAATGGGGCCTGGCGGGCAGAGCCGGCATTCCCTGGTGGGGATGGAGGAGATCTGGGGCCTTCAAGCTGCAGGCACATCCCCTCTCTGACTGCCCCTCTTGCTTCTTCTCTGCTGCCAAGCCTCTCACACCACACGTGCGTCTCACTGGAAGGAGCAGGCTGCTTGCCATTCTTGGGCAGGGAATCATCCCACACGCCTCGTTTCCTCGCAGGGGAGTGCACACTGACCCAGAGCCTCCAGGGGAGCTGCAGTCTCTCCAGCCACAAAGGCCTGTAGCCGAGTCCATGACGGCCTGTTGCATGGAGGGCTTCTATGGGAGAGGGCCGTGCTTCCCTGGCAGGGGCTCCTTCTCACACTGCTTTCCGTGGGGAAACCCTGCGTGTGCCAGGGCTCTCCTGTGTGCCCAAAATCTCTCCCCAGTGCCTGAGGTGCAGGGAATCCTCTTCGGACACAGAGCCATGTTCTAGGCAGAGCTCCCATGCTGGGAGAGCCGCCACTGCCCCGACTGTCCAACTGCCTCAGGAACACACTTCGAGGGAGTGTGGGTCTGGCAGGCAGAACGGCCCGAGGGAGGAGCTCGGGCCTTCGGCTGTGGACAGCTTTCCCACTGCCAAGCCTTGGAGGAGTGCGTGGAGGCTGGGGCCTGCAGCGTTTTCCATCGGAGAGCACTGGGTGCCCAAAGCCTCCCCTGTGGCTTCCGAGCCCCTTCCCACCCACACGCCCTTGGCACCCACTCTGTTGCCAGAGGGAAGTCCTGAGCAGGACTCTCGAGCCTGTGCAGCCAGAGTGCCTCCTGCTTGGAAGTGGCCTCTGGAACTCATTTGGAGTGAGGCTTCTCCCATGCTTGTCAGCCAGCACAGGGTGCCATCGCTCCACCAGAGAACACTCTGCTTTGCCTTCAGCCATGGCTCGCCCTGCTGAGCTCTCTCTGCCTCAAGCAGAAACCCCAGTGTGCGTCCAGCCTCCAGAAAGCAGAGTGCCTTTGCCTGAGCACTGCTTTGCTGGGGCAGCACCCTGAAGGCCTCCTAGGGCCTTCTCTGCCCTAACCCAGTCGTGCCATTCGGCCCATGCGGGGAGCAACGTTCACCCTTGGCAGGGCTCAGCGTGTGGGCTGTGTGTGGTTTCATGGCTGGGAAAGGGCAGATCCTGAGGCTGGCTGCCCTCCTGTGAATGGGGCCTGGCGGGCAGAGCCGGCATTCCCTGGTGGGGATGGAGGAGATCTGGGGCCTTCAAGCTGCATGCACATCCCCTCTCTGGCTGCCCCTCTTGCTTCTTCTCTGCTGCCAAGCCTCTCACACCACACGTGCGTCTCACTGGAAGGAGCAGGCTGCTTGCCATTCTTGGGCAGGGAATCATCCCACACGCCTCGTTTCCTCGCAGGGGAGCGCACACTGACCCAGAGCCTCCAGGGGAGCTGCAGTCTCTCCAGCCACAAAGGCCTGTAGCCGAGTCCATGACGGCCTGTTGCATGGAGGGCTTCTATGGGAGAGGGCCGTGCTTCCCTGGCAGGGGCTCCTTCTCACACTGCTTTCCGTGGGGAAACCCTGCGTGTGCCAGGGCTCTCCTGTGTGCACAAAATCTCTCCCCAGTGCCTGAGGTGCAGGGAATCCTCTTCGGACACAGAGCCATGTTCTAGGCAGAGCTCCCATGCTGGGAGAGCCGCCACTGCCCCGACTGTCCAACTGCCTCAGGAACACACTTCGAGGGAGTGTGGGTCTGGCAGGCAGAACGGCCCGAGGGAGGAGCTCGGGCCTTCGGCTGTGGACAGCTTTCCCACTGCCAAGCCTTGGAGGAGTGCGTGGAGGCTGGGGCCTGCAGCGTTTTCCATCGGAGAGCACTGGGTGCCCAAAGCCTCCCCTGTGGCTTCCGAGCCCCTTCCCACCCACACGCCCTTGGCACCCACTCTGTTGCCAGAGGGAAGTCCTGAGCAGGACTCTCGAGCCTGTGCAGCCAGAGTGCCTCCTGCTTGGAAGTGGCCTCTGGAACTCATTTGGAGTGAGGCTTCTCCCATGCTTGTCAGCCAGCACAGGGTGCCATCGCTCCACCAGAGAACACTCTGCTTTGCCTTCAGCCATGGCTCGCCCTGCTGAGCTCTCTCTGCCTCAAGCAGAAACCCCAGTGTGCGTCCAGCCTCCAGAAAGCAGAGTGCCTTTGCCTGAGCACTGCTTTGCTGGGGCAGCACCCTGAAGGCCTCCTAGGGCCTTCTCTGCCCTAACCCAGTCGTGCCATTCGGCCCATGCGGGGAGCAACGTTCACCCTTGGCAGGGCTCAGCGTGTGGGCTGTGTGTGGTTTCATGGCTGGGAAAGGGCAGATCCTGAGGCTGGCTGCCCTCCTGTGAATGGGGCCTGGCGGGCAGAGCCGGCATTCCCTGGTGGGGATGGAGGAGATCTGGGGCCTTCAAGCTGCATGCACATCCCCTCTCTGGCTGCCCCTCTTGCTTCTTCTCTGCTGCCAAGCCTCTCACACCACACGTGCGTCTCACTGGAAGGAGCAGGCTGCTTGCCATTCTTGGGCAGGGAATCATCCCACACGCCTCGTTTCCTCGCAGGGGAGTGCACACTGACCCAGAGCCTCCAGGGGAGCTGCAGTCTCTCCAGCCACAAAGGCCTGTAGCCGAGTCCATGACGGCCTGTTGCATGGAGGGCTTCTATGGGAGAGGGCCGTGCTTCCCTGGCAGGGGCTCCTTCTCACACTGCTTTCCGTGGGGAAACCCTGCGTGTGCCAGGGCTCTCCTGTGTGCCCAAAATCTCTCCCCAGTGCCTGAGGTGCAGGGAATCCTCTTCGGACACAGAGCCATGTTCTAGGCAGAGCTCCCATGCTGGGAGAGCCGCCACTGCCCCGACTGTCCAACTGCCTCAGGAACACACTTCGAGGGAGTGTGGGTCTGGCAGGCAGAACGGCCCGAGGGAGGAGCTCGGGCCTTCGGCTGTGGACAGCTTTCCCACTGCCAAGCCTTGGAGGAGTGCGTGGAGGCTGGGGCCTGCAGCGTTTTCCATCGGAGAGCACTGGGTGCCCAAAGCCTCCCCTGTGGCTTCCGAGCCCCTTCCCACCCACACGCCCTTGGCACCCACTCTGTTGCCAGAGGGAAGTCCTGAGCAGGACTCTCGAGCCTGTGCAGCCAGAGTGCCTCCTGCTTGGAAGTGGCCTCTGGAACTCATTTGGAGTGAGGCTTCTCCCATGCTTGTCAGCCAGCACAGGGTGCCATCGCTCCACCAGAGAACACTCTGCTTTGCCTTCAGCCATGGCTCGCCCTGCTGAGCTCTCTCTGCCTCAAGCAGAAACCCCAGTGTGCGTCCAGCCTCCAGAAAGCAGAGTGCCTTTGCCTGAGCACTGCTTTGCTGGGGCAGCACCCTGAAGGCCTCCTAGGGCCTTCTCTGCCCTAACCCAGTCGTGCCATTCGGCCCATGCGGGGAGCAACGTTCACCCTTGGCAGGGCTCAGCGTGTGGGCTGTGTGTGGTTTCATGGCTGGGAAAGGGCAGATCCTGAGGCTGGCTGCCCTCCTGTGAATGGGGCCTGGCGGGCAGAGCCGGCATTCCCTGGTGGGGATGGAGGAGATCTGGGGCCTTCAAGCTGCAGGCACATCCCCTCTCTGGCTGCCCCTCTTGCTTCTTCTCTGCTGCCAAGCCTCTCACACCACACGTGCGTCTCACTGGAAGGAGCAGGCTGCTTGCCATTCTTGGGCAGGGAATCATCCCACACGCCTCGTTTCCTCGCAGGGGAGTGCACACTGACCCAGAGCCTCCAGGGGAGCTGCAGTCTCTCCAGCCACAAAGGCCTGTAGCCGAGTCCATGACGGCCTGTTGCATGGAGGGCTTCTATGGGAGAGGGCCGTGCTTCCCTGGCAGGGGCTCCTTCTCACACTGCTTTCCGTGGGGAAACCCTGCGTGTGCCAGGGCTCTCCTGTGTGCACAAAATCTCTCCCCAGTGCCTGAGGTGCAGGGAATCCTCTTCGGACACAGAGCCATGTTCTAGGCAGAGCTCCCATGCTGGGAGAGCCGCCACTGCCCCGACTGTCCAACTGCCTCAGGAACACACTTCGAGGGAGTGTGGGTCTGGCAGGCAGAACGGCCCGAGGGAGGAGCTCGGGCCTTCGGCTGTGGACAGCTTTCCCACTGCCAAGCCTTGGAGGAGTGCGTGGAGGCTGGGGCCTGCAGCGTTTTCCATCGGAGAGCACTGGGTGCCCAAAGCCTCCCCTGTGGCTTCCGAGCCCCTTCCCACCCACACGCCCTTGGCACCCACTCTGTTGCCAGAGGGAAGTCCTGAGCAGGACTCTCGAGCCTGTGCAGCCAGAGTGCCTCCTGCTTGGAAGTGGCCTCTGGAACTCATTTGGAGTGAGGCTTCTCCCATGCTTGTCAGCCAGCACAGGGTGCCATCGCTCCACCAGAGAACACTCTGCTTTGCCTTCAGCCATGGCTCGCCCTGCTGAGCTCTCTCTGCCTCAAGCAGAAACCCCAGTGTGCGTCCAGCCTCCAGAAAGCAGAGTGCCTTTGCCTGAGCACTGCTTTGCTGGGGCAGCACCCTGAAGGCCTCCTAGGGCCTTCTCTGCCCTAACCCAGTCGTGCCATTCGGCCCATGCGGGGAGCAACGTTCACCCTTGGCAGGGCTCAGCGTGTGGGCTGTGTGTGGTTTCATGGCTGGGAAAGGGCAGATCCTGAGGCTGGCTGCCCTCCTGTGAATGGGGCCTGGCGGGCAGAGCCGGCATTCCCTGGTGGGGATGGAGGAGATCTGGGGCCTTCAAGCTGCAGGCACATCCCCTCTCTGGCTGCCCCTCTTACTTCTTCTCTGCTGCCAAGCCTCTCACACCACACGTGCGTCTCACTGGAAGGAGCAGGCTGCTTGCCATTCTTGGGCAGGGAATCATCCCACACGCCTCGTTTCCTCGCAGGGGAGTGCACACTGACCCAGAGCCTCCAGGGGAGCTGCAGTCTCTCCAGCCACAAAGGCCTGTAGCCGAGTCCATGACGGCCTGTTGCATGGAGGGCTTCTATGGGAGAGGGCCGTGCTTCCCTGGCAGGGGCTCCTTCTCACACTGCTTTCCGTGGGGAAACCCTGCGTGTGCCAGGGCTCTCCTGTGTGCACAAAATCTCTCCCCAGTGCCTGAGGTGCAGGGAATCCTCTTCGGACACAGAGCCATGTTCTAGGCAGAGCTCCCATGCTGGGAGAGCCGCCACTGCCCCGACTGTCCAACTGCCTCAGGAACACACTTCGAGGGAGTGTGGGTCTGGCAGGCAGAACGGCCCGAGGGAGGAGCTCGGGCCTTCGGCTGTGGACAGCTTTCCCACTGCCAAGCCTTGGAGGAGTGCGTGGAGGCTGGGGCCTGCAGCGTTTTCCATCGGAGAGCACTGGGTGCCCAAAGCCTCCCCTGTGGCTTCCGAGCCCCTTCCCACCCACACGCCCTTGGCACCCACTCTGTTGCCAGAGGGAAGTCCTGAGCAGGACTCTCGAGCCTGTGCAGCCAGAGTGCCTCCTGCTTGGAAGTGGCCTCTGGAACTCATTTGGAGGGAGGCTTCTCCCATGCTTGTCAGCCAGCACAGGGTGCCATCGCTCCACCAGAGAACACTCTGCTTTGCCTTCAGCCATGGCTCGCCCTGCTGAGCTCTCTCTGCCTCAAGCAGAAACCCCAGTGTGCGTCCAGCCTCCAGAAAGCAGAGTGCCTTTGCCTGAGCACTGCTTTGCTGGGGCAGCACCCTGAAGGCCTCCTAGGGCCTTCTCTGCCCTAACCCAGTCGTGCCATTCGGCCCATGCGGGGAGCAACGTTCACCCTTGGCAGGGCTCAGCGTGTGGGCTGTGTGTGGTTTCATGGCTGGGAAAGGGCAGATCCTGAGGCTGGCTGCCCTCCTGTGAATGGGGCCTGGCGGGCAGAGCCGGCATTCCCTGGTGGGGATGGAGGAGATCTGGGGCCTTCAAGCTGCATGCACATCCCCTCTCTGGCTGCCCCTCTTGCTTCTTCTCTGCTGCCAAGCCTCTCACACCACACGTGCGTCTCACTGGAAGGAGCAGGCTGCTTGCCATTCTTGGGCAGGGAATCATCCCACACGCCTCGTTTCCTCGCAGGGGAGTGCACACTGACCCAGAGCCTCCAGGGGAGCTGCAGTCTCTCCAGCCACAAAGGCCTGTAGCCGAGTCCATGACGGCCTGTTGCATGGAGGGCTTCTATGGGAGAGGGCCGTGCTTCCCTGGCAGGGGCTCCTTCTCACACTGCTTTCCGTGGGGAAACCCTGCGTGTGCCAGGGCTCTCCTGTGTGCCCAAAATCTCTCCCCAGTGCCTGAGGTGCAGGGAATCCTCTTCGGACACAGAGCCATGTTCTAGGCAGAGCTCCCATGCTGGGAGAGCCGCCACTGCCCCGACTGTCCAACTGCCTCAGGAACACACTTCGAGGGAGTGTGGGTCTGGCAGGCAGAACGGCCCGAGGGAGGAGCTCGGGCCTTCGGCTGTGGACAGCTTTCCCACTGCCAAGCCTTGGAGGAGTGCGTGGAGGCTGGGGCCTGCAGCGTTTTCCATCGGAGAGCACTGGGTGCCCAAAGCCTCCCCTGTGGCTTCCGAGCCCCTTCCCACCCACACGCCCTTGGCACCCACTCTGTTGCCAGAGGGAAGTCCTGAGCAGGACTCTGGAGCCTGTGCAGCCAGAGTGCCTCCTGCTTGGAAGTGGCCTCTGGAACTCATTTGGAGTGAGGCTTCTCCCATGCTTGTCAGCCAGCACAGGGTGCCATCGCTCCACCAGAGAACACTCTGCTTTGCCTTCAGCCATGGCTCGCCCTGCTGAGCTCTCTCTGCCTCAAGCAGAAACCCCAGTGTGCGTCCAGCCTCCAGAAAGCAGAGTGCCTTTGCCTGAGCACTGCTTTGCTGGGGCAGCACCCTGAAGGCCTCCTAGGGCCTTCTCTGCCCTAACCCAGTCGTGCCATTCGGCCCATGCGGGGAGCAACGTTCACCCTTGGCAGGGCTCAGCGTGTGGGCTGTGTGTGGTTTCATGGCTGGGAAAGGGCAGATCCTGAGGCTGGCTGCCCTCCTGTGAATGGGGCCTGGCGGGCAGAGCCGGCATTCCCTGGTGGGGATGGAGGAGATCTGGGGCCTTCAAGCTGCAGGCACATCCCCTCTCTGGCTGCCCCTCTTGCTTCTTCTCTGCTGCCAAGCCTCTCACACCACACGTGCGTCTCACTGGAAGGAGCAGGCTGCTTGCCATTCTTGGGCAGGGAATCATCCCACACGCCTCGTTTCCTCGCAGGGGAGTGCACACTGACCCAGAGCCTCCAGGGGAGCTGCAGTCTCTCCAGCCACAAAGGCCTGTAGCCGAGTCCATGACGGCCTGTTGCATGGAGGGCTTCTATGGGAGAGGGCCGTGCTTCCCTGGCAGGGGCTCCTTCTCACACTGCTTTCCGTGGGGAAACCCTGCGTGTGCCAGGGCTCTCCTGTGTGCACAAAATCTCTCCCCAGTGCCTGAGGTGCAGGGAATCCTCTTCGGACACAGAGCCATGTTCTAGGCAGAGCTCCCATGCTGGGAGAGCCGCCACTGCCCCGACTGTCCAACTGCCTCAGGAACACACTTCGAGGGAGTGTGGGTCTGGCAGGCAGAACGGCCCGAGGGAGGAGCTCGGGCCTTCGGCTGTGGACAGCTTTCCCACTGCCAAGCCTTGGAGGAGTGCGTGGAGGCTGGGGCCTGCAGCGTTTTCCATCGGAGAGCACTGGGTGCCCAAAGCCTCCCCTGTGGCTTCCGAGCCCCTTCCCACCCACACGCCCTTGGCACCCACTCTGTTGCCAGAGGGAAGTCCTGAGCAGGACTCTCGAGCCTGTGCAGCCAGAGTGCCTCCTGCTTGGAAGTGGCCTCTGGAACTCATTTGGAGTGAGGCTTCTCCCATGCTTGTCAGCCAGCACAGGGTGCCATCGCTCCACCAGAGAACACTCTGCTTTGCCTTCAGCCATGGCTCGCCCTGCTGAGCTCTCTCTGCCTCAAGCAGAAACCCCAGTGTGCGTCCAGCCTCCAGAAAGCAGAGTGCCTTTGCCTGAGCACTGCTTTGCTGGGGCAGCACCCTGAAGGCCTCCTAGGGCCTTCTCTGCCCTAACCCAGTCGTGCCATTCGGCCCATGCGGGGAGCAACGTTCACCCTTGGCAGGGCTCAGCGTGTGGGCTGTGTGTGGTTTCATGGCTGGGAAAGGGCAGATCCTGAGGCTGGCTGCCCTCCTGTGAATGGGGCCTGGCGGGCAGAGCCGGCATTCCCTGGTGGGGATGGAGGAGATCTGGGGCCTTCAAGCTGCAGGCACATCCCCTCTCTGGCTGCCCCTCTTACTTCTTCTCTGCTGCCAAGCCTCTCACACCACACGTGCGTCTCACTGGAAGGAGCAGGCTGCTTGCCATTCTTGGGCAGGGAATCATCCCACACGCCTCGTTTCCTCGCAGGGGAGTGCACACTGACCCAGAGCCTCCAGGGGAGCTGCAGTCTCTCCAGCCACAAAGGCCTGTAGCCGAGTCCATGACGGCCTGTTGCATGGAGGGCTTCTATGGGAGAGGGCCGTGCTTCCCTGGCAGGGGCTCCTTCTCACACTGCTTTCCGTGGGGAAACCCTGCGTGTGCCAGGGCTCTCCTGTGTGCACAAAATCTCTCCCCAGTGCCTGAGGTGCAGGGAATCCTCTTCGGACACAGAGCCATGTTCTAGGCAGAGCTCCCATGCTGGGAGAGCCGCCACTGCCCCGACTGTCCAACTGCCTCAGGAACACACTTCGAGGGAGTGTGGGTCTGGCAGGCAGAACGGCCCGAGGGAGGAGCTCGGGCCTTCGGCTGTGGACAGCTTTCCCACTGCCAAGCCTTGGAGGAGTGCGTGGAGGCTGGGGCCTGCAGCGTTTTCCATCGGAGAGCACTGGGTGCCCAAAGCCTCCCCTGTGGCTTCCGAGCCCCTTCCCACCCACACGCCCTTGGCACCCACTCTGTTGCCAGAGGGAAGTCCTGAGCAGGACTCTCGAGCCTGTGCAGCCAGAGTGCCTCCTGCTTGGAAGTGGCCTCTGGAACTCATTTGGAGTGAGGCTTCTCCCATGCTTGTCAGCCAGCACAGGGTGCCATCGCTCCACCAGAGAACACTCTGCTTTGCCTTCAGCCATGGCTCGCCCTGCTGAGCTCTCTCTGCCTCAAGCAGAAACCCCAGTGTGCGTCCAGCCTCCAGAAAGCAGAGTGCCTTTGCCTGAGCACTGCTTTGCTGGGGCAGCACCCTGAAGGCCTCCTAGGGCCTTCTCTGCCCTAACCCAGTCGTGCCATTCGGCCCATGCGGGGAGCAACGTTCACCCTTGGCAGGGCTCAGCGTGTGGGCTGTGTGTGGTTTCATGGCTGGGAAAGGGCAGATCCTGAGGCTGGCTGCCCTCCTGTGAATGGGGCCTGGCGGGCAGAGCCGGCATTCCCTGGTGGGGATGGAGGAGATCTGGGGCCTTCAAGCTGCATGCACATCCCCTCTCTGGCTGCCCCTCTTGCTTCTTCTCTGCTGCCAAGCCTCTCACACCACACGTGCGTCTCACTGGAAGGAGCAGGCTGCTTGCCATTCTTGGGCAGGGAATCATCCCACACGCCTCGTTTCCTCGCAGGGGAGTGCACACTGACCCAGAGCCTCCAGGGGAGCTGCAGTCTCTCCAGCCACAAAGGCCTGTAGCCGAGTCCATGACGGCCTGTTGCATGGAGGGCTTCTATGGGAGAGGGCCGTGCTTCCCTGGCAGGGGCTCCTTCTCACACTGCTTTCTGTGGGGAAACCCTGCGTGTGCCAGGGCTCTCCTGTGTGCACAAAATCTCTCCCCAGTGCCTGAGGTGCAGGGAATCCTCTTCGGACACAGAGCCATGTTCTAGGCAGAGCTCCCATGCTGGGAGAGCCGCCACTGCCCCGACTGTCCAACTGCCTCAGGAACACACTTCGAGGGAGTGTGGGTCTGGCAGGCAGAACGGCCCGAGGGAGGAGCTCGGGCCTTCGGCTGTGGACAGCTTTCCCACTGCCAAGCCTTGGAGGAGTCGTGGAGGCTGGGGCCTGCAGCGCTTTCCATCGGAGAGCACTGGGTGCCCAAAGCCTCCCCTGTGGCTTCCGAGCCCCTTCCCACCCACACGCCCTTGGCACCCACTCTGTTGCCAGAGGGAAGTCCTGAGCAGGACTCTCGAGCCTGTGCAGCCAGAGTGCCTCCTGCTTGGAAGTGGCCTCTGGAACTCATTTGGAGTGAGGCTTCTCCCATGCTTGTCAGCCAGCACAGGGTGCCATCGCTCCACCAGAGAACACTCTGCTTTGCCTTCAGCCATGGCTCGCCCTGCTGAGCTCTCTCTGCCTCAAGCAGAAACCCCAGTGTGCGTCCAGCCTCCAGAAAGCAGAGTGCCTTTGCCTGAGCACTGCTTTGCTGGGGCAGCACCCTGAAGGCCTCCTAGGGCCTTCTCTGCCCTAACCCAGTCGTGCCATTCGGCCCATGCGGGGAGCAACGTTCACCCTTGGCAGGGCTCAGCGTGTGGGCTGTGTGTGGTTTCATGGCTGGGAAAGGGCAGATCCTGAGGCTGGCTGCCCTCCTGTGAATGGGGCCTGGCGGGCAGAGCCGGCATTCCCTGGTGGGGATGGAGGAGATCTGGGGCCTTCAAGCTGCATGCACATCCCCTCTCTGGCTGCCCCTCTTGCTTCTTCTCTGCTGCCAAGCCTCTCACACCACACGTGCGTCTCACTGGAAGGAGCAGGCTGCTTGCCATTCTTGGGCAGGGAATCATCCCACACGCCTCGTGTCCTCGCAGGGGAGTGCACACTGACCCAGAGCCTCCAGGGGAGCTGCAGTCTCTCCAGCCACAAAGGCCTGTAGCCGAGTCCATGACGGCCTGTTGCATGGAGGGCTTCTATGGGAGAGGGCCGTGCTTCCCTGGCAGGGGCTCCTTCTCACACTGCTTTCCGTGGGGAAACCCTGCGTGTGCCAGGGCTCTCCTGTGTGCACAAAATCTCTCCCCAGTGCCTGAGGTGCAGGGAATCCTCTTCGGACGCAGAGCCATGTTCCAGGCAGAGCTCCCATGCTGGGAGAGCCGCCACTGCCCCGACTGTCCAACTGCCTCAGGAACACACTCCGAGGGAGTGTGGGTCTGGCAGGCAGAACGGCCCGAGGGAGGAGCTCGGGCCTTCGGCTGTGGACAGCTTTCCCACTGCCAAGCCTTGGAGGAGTGCGTGGAGGCTGGGGCCTGCAGCGTTTTCCATCGGAGAGCACTGGGTGCCCAAAGCCTCCCCTGTGGCTTCCGAGCCCCTTCCCACCCACACGCCCTTGGCACCCACTCTGTTGCCAGAGGGAAGTCCTGAGCAGGACTCTCGAGCCTGTGCAGCCAGAGTGCCTCCTGCTTGGAAGTGGCCTCTGGAACTCATTTGGAGTGAGGCTTCTCCCATGCTTGTCAGCCAGCACAGGGTGCCATCGCTCCACCAGAGAACACTCTGCTTTGCCTTCAGCCATGGCTCGCCCTGCTGAGCTCTCTCTGCCTCAAGCAGAAACCCCAGTGTGCGTCCAGCCTCCAGAAAGCAGAGTGCCTTTGCCTGAGCACTGCTTTGCTGGGGCAGCACCCTGAAGGCCTCCTAGGGCCTTCTCTGCCCTAACCCAGTCGTGCCATTCGGCCCATGCGGGGAGCAACGTTCACCCTTGGCAGGGCTCAGCGTGTGGGCTGTGTGTGGTTTCATGGCTGGGAAAGGGCAGATCCTGAGGCTGGCTGCCCTCCTGTGAATGGGGCCTGGCGGGCAGAGCCGGCATTCCCTGGTGGGGATGGAGGAGATCTGGGGCCTTCAAGCTGCAGGCACATCCCCTCTCTGGCTGCCCCTCTTGCTTCTTCTCTGCTGCCAAGCCTCTCACACCACACGTGCGTCTCACTGGAAGGAGCAGGCTGCTTGCCATTCTTGGGCAGGGAATCATCCCACACGCCTCGTTTCCTCGCAGGGGAGTGCACACTGACCCAGAGCCTCCAGGGGAGCTGCAGTCTCTCCAGCCACAAAGGCCTGTAGCCGAGTCCATGACGGCCTGTTGCATGGAGGGCTTCTATGGGAGAGGGCCGTGCTTCCCTGGCAGGGGCTCCTTCTCACACTGCTTTCCGTGGGGAAACCCTGCGTGTGCCAGGGCTCTCCTGTGTGCACAAAATCTCTCCCCAGTGCCTGAGGTGCAGGGAATCCTCTTCGGACACAGAGCCATGTTCTAGGCAGAGCTCCCATGCTGGGAGAGCCGCCACTGCCCCGACTGTCCAACTGCCTCAGGAACACACTTCGAGGGAGTGTGGGTCTGGCAGGCAGAACGGCCCGAGGGAGGAGCTCGGGCCTTCGGCTGTGGACAGCTTTCCCACTGCCAAGCCTTGGAGGAGTGCGTGGAGGCTGGGGCCTGCAGCGTTTTCCATCGGAGAGCACTGGGTGCCCAAAGCCTCCCCTGTGGCTTCCGAGCCCCTTCCCACCCACACGCCCTTGGCACCCACTCTGTTGCCAGAGGGAAGTCCTGAGCAGGACTCTCGAGCCTGTGCAGCCAGAGTGCCTCCTGCTTGGAAGTGGCCTCTGGAACTCATTTGGAGTGAGGCTTCTCCCATGCTTGTCAGCCAGCACAGGGTGCCATCGCTCCACCAGAGAACACTCTGCTTTGCCTTCAGCCATGGCTCGCCCTGCTGAGCTCTCTCTGCCTCAAGCAGAAACCCCAGTGTGCGTCCAGCCTCCAGAAAGCAGAGTGCCTTTGCCTGAGCACTGCTTTGCTGGGGCAGCACCCTGAAGGCCTCCTAGGGCCTTCTCTGCCCTAACCCAGTCGTGCCATTCGGCCCATGCGGGGAGCAACGTTCACCCTTGGCAGGGCTCAGCGTGTGGGCTGTGTGTGGTTTCATGGCTGGGAAAGGGCAGATCCTGAGGCTGGCTGCCCTCCTGTGAATGGGGCCTGGCGGGCAGAGCCGGCATTCCCTGGTGGGGATGGAGGAGATCTGGGGCCTTCAAGCTGCATGCACATCCCCTCTCTGGCTGCCCCTCTTGCTTCTTCTCTGCTGCCAAGCCTCTCACACCACACGTGCGTCTCACTGGAAGGAGCAGGCTGCTTGCCATTCTTGGGCAGGGAATCATCCCACACGCCTCGTTTCCTCGCAGGGGAGTGCACACTGACCCAGAGCCTCCAGGGGAGCTGCAGTCTCTCCAGCCACAAAGGCCTGTAGCCGAGTCCATGACGGCCTGTTGCATGGAGGGCTTCTATGGGAGAGGGCCGTGCTTCCCTGGCAGGGGCTCCTTCTCACACTGCTTTCTGTGGGGAAACCCTGCGTGTGCCAGGGCTCTCCTGTGTGCACAAAATCTCTCCCCAGTGCCTGAGGTGCAGGGAATCCTCTTCGGACACAGAGCCATGTTCTAGGCAGAGCTCCCATGCTGGGAGAGCCGCCACTGCCCCGACTGTCCAACTGCCTCAGGAACACACTTCGAGGGAGTGTGGGTCTGGCAGGCAGAACGGCCCGAGGGAGGAGCTCGGGCCTTCGGCTGTGGACAGCTTTCCCACTGCCAAGCCTTGGAGGAGTCGTGGAGGCTGGGGCCTGCAGCGCTTTCCATCGGAGAGCACTGGGTGCCCAAAGCCTCCCCTGTGGCTTCCGAGCCCCTTCCCACCCACACGCCCTTGGCACCCACTCTGTTGCCAGAGGGAAGTCCTGAGCAGGACTCTCGAGCCTGTGCAGCCAGAGTGCCTCCTGCTTGGAAGTGGCCTCTGGAACTCATTTGGAGTGAGGCTTCTCCCATGCTTGTCAGCCAGCACAGGGTGCCATCGCTCCACCAGAGAACACTCTGCTTTGCCTTCAGCCATGGCTCGCCCTGCTGAGCTCTCTCTGCCTCAAGCAGAAACCCCAGTGTGCGTCCAGCCTCCAGAAAGCAGAGTGCCTTTGCCTGAGCACTGCTTTGCTGGGGCAGCACCCTGAAGGCCTCCTAGGGCCTTCTCTGCCCTAACCCAGTCGTGCCATTCGGCCCATGCGGGGAGCAACGTTCACCCTTGGCAGGGCTCAGCGTGTGGGCTGTGTGTGGTTTCATGGCTGGGAAAGGGCAGATCCTGAGGCTGGCTGCCCTCCTGTGAATGGGGCCTGGCGGGCAGAGCCGGCATTCCCTGGTGGGGATGGAGGAGATCTGGGGCCTTCAAGCTGCATGCACATCCCCTCTCTGGCTGCCCCTCTTGCTTCTTCTCTGCTGCCAAGCCTCTCACACCACACGTGCGTCTCACTGGAAGGAGCAGGCTGCTTGCCATTCTTGGGCAGGGAATCATCCCACACGCCTCGTGTCCTCGCAGGGGAGTGCACACTGACCCAGAGCCTCCAGGGGAGCTGCAGTCTCTCCAGCCACAAAGGCCTGTAGCCGAGTCCATGACGGCCTGTTGCATGGAGGGCTTCTATGGGAGAGGGCCGTGCTTCCCTGGCAGGGGCTCCTTCTCACACTGCTTTCCGTGGGGAAACCCTGCGTGTGCCAGGGCTCTCCTGTGTGCACAAAATCTCTCCCCAGTGCCTGAGGTGCAGGGAATCCTCTTCGGACGCAGAGCCATGTTCCAGGCAGAGCTCCCATGCTGGGAGAGCCGCCACTGCCCCGACTGTCCAACTGCCTCAGGAACACACTCCGAGGGAGTGTGGGTCTGGCAGGCAGAACGGCCCGAGGGAGGAGCTCGGGCCTTCGGCTGTGGACAGCTTTCCCACTGCCAAGCCTTGGAGGAGTGCGTGGAGGCTGGGGCCTGCAGCGTTTTCCATCGGAGAGCACTGGGTGCCCAAAGCCTCCCCTGTGGCTTCCGAGCCCCTTCCCACCCACACGCCCTTGGCACCCACTCTGTTGCCAGAGGGAAGTCCTGAGCAGGACTCTCGAGCCTGTGCAGCCAGAGTGCCTCCTGCTTGGAAGTGGCCTCTGGAACTCATTTGGAGTGAGGCTTCTCCCATGCTTGTCAGCCAGCACAGGGTGCCATCGCTCCACCAGAGAACACTCTGCTTTGCCTTCAGCCATGGCTCGCCCTGCTGAGCTCTCTCTGCCTCAAGCAGAAACCCCAGTGTGCGTCCAGCCTCCAGAAAGCAGAGTGCCTTTGCCTGAGCACTGCTTTGCTGGGGCAGCACCCTGAAGGCCTCCTAGGGCCTTCTCTGCCCTAACCCAGTCGTGCCATTCGGCCCATGCGGGGAGCAACGTTCACCCTTGGCAGGGCTCAGCGTGTGGGCTGTGTGTGGTTTCATGGCTGGGAAAGGGCAGATCCTGAGGCTGGCTGCCCTCCTGTGAATGGGGCCTGGCGGGCAGAGCCGGCATTCCCTGGTGGGGATGGAGGAGATCTGGGGCCTTCAAGCTGCAGGCACATCCCCTCTCTGGCTGCCCCTCTTGCTTCTTCTCTGCTGCCAAGCCTCTCACACCACACGTGCGTCTCACTGGAAGGAGCAGGCTGCTTGCCATTCTTGGGCAGGGAATCATCCCACACGCCTCGTTTCCTCGCAGGGGAGTGCACACTGACCCAGAGCCTCCAGGGGAGCTGCAGTCTCTCCAGCCACAAAGGCCTGTAGCCGAGTCCATGACGGCCTGTTGCATGGAGGGCTTCTATGGGAGAGGGCCGTGCTTCCCTGGCAGGGGCTCCTTCTCACACTGCTTTCCGTGGGGAAACCCTGCGTGTGCCAGGGCTCTCCTGTGTGCACAAAATCTCTCCCCAGTGCCTGAGGTGCAGGGAATCCTCTTCGGACACAGAGCCATGTTCTAGGCAGAGCTCCCATGCTGGGAGAGCCGCCACTGCCCCGACTGTCCAACTGCCTCAGGAACACACTTCGAGGGAGTGTGGGTCTGGCAGGCAGAACGGCCCGAGGGAGGAGCTCGGGCCTTCGGCTGTGGACAGCTTTCCCACTGCCAAGCCTTGGAGGAGTGCGTGGAGGCTGGGGCCTGCAGCGTTTTCCATCGGAGAGCACTGGGTGCCCAAAGCCTCCCCTGTGGCTTCCGAGCCCCTTCCCACCCACACGCCCTTGGCACCCACTCTGTTGCCAGAGGGAAGTCCTGAGCAGGACTCTCGAGCCTGTGCAGCCAGAGTGCCTCCTGCTTGGAAGTGGCCTCTGGAACTCATTTGGAGTGAGGCTTCTCCCATGCTTGTCAGCCAGCACAGGGTGCCATCGCTCCACCAGAGAACACTCTGCTTTGCCTTCAGCCATGGCTCGCCCTGCTGAGCTCTCTCTGCCTCAAGCAGAAACCCCAGTGTGCGTCCAGCCTCCAGAAAGCAGAGTGCCTTTGCCTGAGCACTGCTTTGCTGGGGCAGCACCCTGAAGGCCTCCTAGGGCCTTCTCTGCCCTAACCCAGTCGTGCCATTCGGCCCATGCGGGGAGCAACGTTCACCCTTGGCAGGGCTCAGCGTGTGGGCTGTGTGTGGTTTCATGGCTGGGAAAGGGCAGATCCTGAGGCTGGCTGCCCTCCTGTGAATGGGGCCTGGCGGGCAGAGCCGGCATTCCCTGGTGGGGATGGAGGAGATCTGGGGCCTTCAAGCTGCAGGCACATCCCCTCTCTGGCTGCCCCTCTTGCTTCTTCTCTGCTGCCAAGCCTCTCACACCACACGTGCGTCTCACTGGAAGGAGCAGGCTGCTTGCCATTCTTGGGCAGGGAATCATCCCACACGCCTCGTTTCCTCGCAGGGGAGTGCACACTGACCCAGAGCCTCCAGGGGAGCTGCAGTCTCTCCAGCCACAAAGGCCTGTAGCCGAGTCCATGACGGCCTGTTGCATGGAGGGCTTCTATGGGAGAGGGCCGTGCTTCCCTGGCAGGGGCTCCTTCTCACACTGCTTTCCGTGGGGAAACCCTGCGTGTGCCAGGGCTCTCCTGTGTGCCCAAAATCTCTCCCCAGTGCCTGAGGTGCAGGGAATCCTCTTCGGACACAGAGCCATGTTCTAGGCAGAGCTCCCATGCTGGGAGAGCCGCCACTGCCCCGACTGTCCAACTGCCTCAGGAACACACTTCGAGGGAGTGTGGGTCTGGCAGGCAGAACGGCCCGAGGGAGGAGCTCGGGCCTTCGGCTGTGGACAGCTTTCCCACTGCCAAGCCTTGGAGGAGTGCGTGGAGGCTGGGGCCTGCAGCGTTTTCCATCGGAGAGCACTGGGTGCCCAAAGCCTCCCCTGTGGCTTCCGAGCCCCTTCCCACCCACACGCCCTTGGCACCCACTCTGTTGCCAGAGGGAAGTCCTGAGCAGGACTCTCGAGCCTGTGCAGCCAGAGTGCCTCCTGCTTGGAAGTGGCCTCTGGAACTCATTTGGAGTGAGGCTTCTCCCATGCTTGTCAGCCAGCACAGGGTGCCATCGCTCCACCAGAGAACACTCTGCTTTGCCTTCAGCCATGGCTCGCCCTGCTGAGCTCTCTCTGCCTCAAGCAGAAACCCCAGTGTGCGTCCAGCCTCCAGAAAGCAGAGTGCCTTTGCCTGAGCACTGCTTTGCTGGGGCAGCACCCTGAAGGCCTCCTAGGGCCTTCTCTGCCCTAACCCAGTCGTGCCATTCGGCCCATGCGGGGAGCAACGTTCACCCTTGGCAGGGCTCAGCGTGTGGGCTGTGTGTGGTTTCATGGCTGGGAAAGGGCAGATCCTGAGGCTGGCTGCCCTCCTGTGAATGGGGCCTGGCGGGCAGAGCCGGCATTCCCTGGTGGGGATGGAGGAGATCTGGGGCCTTCAAGCTGCAGGCACATCCCCTCTCTGGCTGCCCCTCTTGCTTCTTCTCTGCTGCCAAGCCTCTCACACCACACGTGCGTCTCACTGGAAGGAGCAGGCTGCTTGCCATTCTTGGGCAGGGAATCATCCCACACGCCTCGTTTCCTCGCAGGGGAGTGCACACTGACCCAGAGCCTCCAGGGGAGCTGCAGTCTCTCCAGCCACAAAGGCCTGTAGCCGAGTCCATGACGGCCTGTTGCATGGAGGGCTTCTATGGGAGAGGGCCGTGCTTCCCTGGCAGGGGCTCCTTCTCACACTGCTTTCCGTGGGGAAACCCTGCGTGTGCCAGGGCTCTCCTGTGTGCCCAAAATCTCTCCCCAGTGCCTGAGGTGCAGGGAATCCTCTTCGGACACAGAGCCATGTTCTAGGCAGAGCTCCCATGCTGGGAGAGCCGCCACTGCCCCGACTGTCCAACTGCCTCAGGAACACACTTCGAGGGAGTGTGGGTCTGGCAGGCAGAACGGCCCGAGGGAGGAGCTCGGGCCTTCGGCTGTGGACAGCTTTCCCACTGCCAAGCCTTGGAGGAGTGCGTGGAGGCTGGGGCCTGCAGCGTTTTCCATCGGAGAGCACTGGGTGCCCAAAGCCTCCCCTGTGGCTTCCGAGCCCCTTCCCACCCACACGCCCTTGGCACCCACTCTGTTGCCAGAGGGAAGTCCTGAGCAGGACTCTCGAGCCTGTGCAGCCAGAGTGCCTCCTGCTTGGAAGTGGCCTCTGGAACTCATTTGGAGTGAGGCTTCTCCCATGCTTGTCAGCCAGCACAGGGTGCCATCGCTCCACCAGAGAACACTCTGCTTTGCCTTCAGCCATGGCTCGCCCTGCTGAGCTCTCTCTGCCTCAAGCAGAAACCCCAGTGTGCGTCCAGCCTCCAGAAAGCAGAGTGCCTTTGCCTGAGCACTGCTTTGCTGGGGCAGCACCCTGAAGGCCTCCTAGGGCCTTCTCTGCCCTAACCCAGTCGTGCCATTCGGCCCATGCGGGGAGCAACGTTCACCCTTGGCAGGGCTCAGCGTGTGGGCTGTGTGTGGTTTCATGGCTGGGAAAGGGCAGATCCTGAGGCTGGCTGCCCTCCTGTGAATGGGGCCTGGCGGGCAGAGCCGGCATTCCCTGGTGGGGATGGAGGAGATCTGGGGCCTTCAAGCTGCAGGCACATCCCCTCTCTGGCTGCCCCTCTTGCTTCTTCTCTGCTGCCAAGCCTCTCACACCACACGTGCGTCTCACTGGAAGGAGCAGGCTGCTTGCCATTCTTGGGCAGGGAATCATCCCACACGCCTCGTTTCCTCGCAGGGGAGTGCACACTGACCCAGAGCCTCCAGGGGAGCTGCAGTCTCTCCAGCCACAAAGGCCTGTAGCCGAGTCCATGACGGCCTGTTGCATGGAGGGCTTCTATGGGAGAGGGCCGTGCTTCCCTGGCAGGGGCTCCTTCTCACACTGCTTTCCGTGGGGAAACCCTGCGTGTGCCAGGGCTCTCCTGTGTGCACAAAATCTCTCCCCAGTGCCTGAGGTGCAGGGAATCCTCTTCGGACACAGAGCCATGTTCTAGGCAGAGCTCCCATGCTGGGAGAGCCGCCACTGCCCCGACTGTCCAACTGCCTCAGGAACACACTTCGAGGGAGTGTGGGTCTGGCAGGCAGAACGGCCCGAGGGAGGAGCTCGGGCCTTCGGCTGTGGACAGCTTTCCCACTGCCAAGCCTTGGAGGAGTGCGTGGAGGCTGGGGCCTGCAGCGTTTTCCATCGGAGAGCACTGGGTGCCCAAAGCCTCCCCTGTGGCTTCCGAGCCCCTTCCCACCCACACGCCCTTGGCACCCACTCTGTTGCCAGAGGGAAGTCCTGAGCAGGACTCTCGAGCCTGTGCAGCCAGAGTGCCTCCTGCTTGGAAGTGGCCTCTGGAACTCATTTGGAGTGAGGCTTCTCCCATGCTTGTCAGCCAGCACAGGGTGCCATCGCTCCACCAGAGAACACTCTGCTTTGCCTTCAGCCATGGCTCGCCCTGCTGAGCTCTCTCTGCCTCAAGCAGAAACCCCAGTGTGCGTCCAGCCTCCAGAAAGCAGAGTGCCTTTGCCTGAGCACTGCTTTGCTGGGGCAGCACCCTGAAGGCCTCCTAGGGCCTTCTCTGCCCTAACCCAGTCGTGCCATTCGGCCCATGCGGGGAGCAACGTTCACCCTTGGCAGGGCTCAGCGTGTGGGCTGTGTGTGGTTTCATGGCTGGGAAAGGGCAGATCCTGAGGCTGGCTGCCCTCCTGTGAATGGGGCCTGGCGGGCAGAGCCGGCATTCCCTGGTGGGGATGGAGGAGATCTGGGGCCTTCAAGCTGCAGGCACATCCCCTCTCTGGCTGCCCCTCTTGCTTCTTCTCTGCTGCCAAGCCTCTCACACCACACGTGCGTCTCACTGGAAGGAGCAGGCTGCTTGCCATTCTTGGGCAGGGAATCATCCCACACGCCTCGTTTCCTCGCAGGGGAGTGCACACTGACCCAGAGCCTCCAGGGGAGCTGCAGTCTCTCCAGCCACAAAGGCCTGTAGCCGAGTCCATGACGGCCTGTTGCATGGAGGGCTTCTATGGGAGAGGGCCGTGCTTCCCTGGCAGGGGCTCCTTCTCACACTGCTTTCCGTGGGGAAACCCTGCGTGTGCCAGGGCTCTCCTGTGTGCCCAAAATCTCTCCCCAGTGCCTGAGGTGCAGGGAATCCTCTTCGGACACAGAGCCATGTTCTAGGCAGAGCTCCCATGCTGGGAGAGCCGCCACTGCCCCGACTGTCCAACTGCCTCAGGAACACACTTCGAGGGAGTGTGGGTCTGGCAGGCAGAACGGCCCGAGGGAGGAGCTCGGGCCTTCGGCTGTGGACAGCTTTCCCACTGCCAAGCCTTGGAGGAGTGCGTGGAGGCTGGGGCCTGCAGCGTTTTCCATCGGAGAGCACTGGGTGCCCAAAGCCTCCCCTGTGGCTTCCGAGCCCCTTCCCACCCACACGCCCTTGGCACCCACTCTGTTGCCAGAGGGAAGTCCTGAGCAGGACTCTCGAGCCTGTGCAGCCAGAGTGCCTCCTGCTTGGAAGTGGCCTCTGGAACTCATTTGGAGTGAGGCTTCTCCCATGCTTGTCAGCCAGCACAGGGTGCCATCGCTCCACCAGAGAACACTCTGCTTTGCCTTCAGCCATGGCTCGCCCTGCTGAGCTCTCTCTGCCTCAAGCAGAAACCCCAGTGTGCGTCCAGCCTCCAGAAAGCAGAGTGCCTTTGCCTGAGCACTGCTTTGCTGGGGCAGCACCCTGAAGGCCTCCTAGGGCCTTCTCTGCCCTAACCCAGTCGTGCCATTCGGCCCATGCGGGGAGCAACGTTCACCCTTGGCAGGGCTCAGCGTGTGGGCTGTGTGTGGTTTCATGGCTGGGAAAGGGCAGATCCTGAGGCTGGCTGCCCTCCTGTGAATGGGGCCTGGCGGGCAGAGCCGGCATTCCCTGGTGGGGATGGAGGAGATCTGGGGCCTTCAAGCTGCATGCACATCCCCTCTCTGGCTGCCCCTCTTGCTTCTTCTCTGCTGCCAAGCCTCTCACACCACACGTGCGTCTCACTGGAAGGAGCAGGCTGCTTGCCATTCTTGGGCAGGGAATCATCCCACACGCCTCGTTTCCTCGCAGGGGAGCGCACACTGACCCAGAGCCTCCAGGGGAGCTGCAGTCTCTCCAGCCACAAAGGCCTGTAGCCGAGTCCATGACGGCCTGTTGCATGGAGGGCTTCTATGGGAGAGGGCCGTGCTTCCCTGGCAGGGGCTCCTTCTCACACTGCTTTCCGTGGGGAAACCCTGCGTGTGCCAGGGCTCTCCTGTGTGCACAAAATCTCTCCCCAGTGCCTGAGGTGCAGGGAATCCTCTTCGGACACAGAGCCATGTTCTAGGCAGAGCTCCCATGCTGGGAGAGCCGCCACTGCCCCGACTGTCCAACTGCCTCAGGAACACACTTCGAGGGAGTGTGGGTCTGGCAGGCAGAACGGCCCGAGGGAGGAGCTCGGGCCTTCGGCTGTGGACAGCTTTCCCACTGCCAAGCCTTGGAGGAGTGCGTGGAGGCTGGGGCCTGCAGCGTTTTCCATCGGAGAGCACTGGGTGCCCAAAGCCTCCCCTGTGGCTTCCGAGCCCCTTCCCACCCACACGCCCTTGGCACCCACTCTGTTGCCAGAGGGAAGTCCTGAGCAGGACTCTCGAGCCTGTGCAGCCAGAGTGCCTCCTGCTTGGAAGTGGCCTCTGGAACTCATTTGGAGTGAGGCTTCTCCCATGCTTGTCAGCCAGCACAGGGTGCCATCGCTCCACCAGAGAACACTCTGCTTTGCCTTCAGCCATGGCTCGCCCTGCTGAGCTCTCTCTGCCTCAAGCAGAAACCCCAGTGTGCGTCCAGCCTCCAGAAAGCAGAGTGCCTTTGCCTGAGCACTGCTTTGCTGGGGCAGCACCCTGAAGGCCTCCTAGGGCCTTCTCTGCCCTAACCCAGTCGTGCCATTCGGCCCATGCGGGGAGCAACGTTCACCCTTGGCAGGGCTCAGCGTGTGGGCTGTGTGTGGTTTCATGGCTGGGAAAGGGCAGATCCTGAGGCTGGCTGCCCTCCTGTGAATGGGGCCTGGCGGGCAGAGCCGGCATTCCCTGGTGGGGATGGAGGAGATCTGGGGCCTTCAAGCTGCAGGCACATCCCCTCTCTGGCTGCCCCTCTTGCTTCTTCTCTGCTGCCAAGCCTCTCACACCACACGTGCGTCTCACTGGAAGGAGCAGGCTGCTTGCCATTCTTGGGCAGGGAATCATCCCACACGCCTCGTTTCCTCGCAGGGGAGTGCACACTGACCCAGAGCCTCCAGGGGAGCTGCAGTCTCTCCAGCCACAAAGGCCTGTAGCCGAGTCCATGACGGCCTGTTGCATGGAGGGCTTCTATGGGAGAGGGCCGTGCTTCCCTGGCAGGGGCTCCTTCTCACACTGCTTTCCGTGGGGAAACCCTGCGTGTGCCAGGGCTCTCCTGTGTGCACAAAATCTCTCCCCAGTGCCTGAGGTGCAGGGAATCCTCTTCGGACACAGAGCCATGTTCTAGGCAGAGCTCCCATGCTGGGAGAGCCGCCACTGCCCCGACTGTCCAACTGCCTCAGGAACACACTTCGAGGGAGTGTGGGTCTGGCAGGCAGAACGGCCCGAGGGAGGAGCTCGGGCCTTCGGCTGTGGACAGCTTTCCCACTGCCAAGCCTTGGAGGAGTGCGTGGAGGCTGGGGCCTGCAGCGTTTTCCATCGGAGAGCACTGGGTGCCCAAAGCCTCCCCTGTGGCTTCCGAGCCCCTTCCCACCCACACGCCCTTGGCACCCACTCTGTTGCCAGAGGGAAGTCCTGAGCAGGACTCTCGAGCCTGTGCAGCCAGAGTGCCTCCTGCTTGGAAGTGGCCTCTGGAACTCATTTGGAGTGAGGCTTCTCCCATGCTTGTCAGCCAGCACAGGGTGCCATCGCTCCACCAGAGAACACTCTGCTTTGCCTTCAGCCATGGCTCGCCCTGCTGAGCTCTCTCTGCCTCAAGCAGAAACCCCAGTGTGCGTCCAGCCTCCAGAAAGCAGAGTGCCTTTGCCTGAGCACTGCTTTGCTGGGGCAGCACCCTGAAGGCCTCCTAGGGCCTTCTCTGCCCTAACCCAGTCGTGCCATTCGGCCCATGCGGGGAGCAACGTTCACCCTTGGCAGGGCTCAGCGTGTGGGCTGTGTGTGGTTTCATGGCTGGGAAAGGGCAGATCCTGAGGCTGGCTGCCCTCCTGTGAATGGGGCCTGGCGGGCAGAGCCGGCATTCCCTGGTGGGGATGGAGGAGATCTGGGGCCTTCAAGCTGCAGGCACATCCCCTCTCTGGCTGCCCCTCTTACTTCTTCTCTGCTGCCAAGCCTCTCACACCACACGTGCGTCTCACTGGAAGGAGCAGGCTGCTTGCCATTCTTGGGCAGGGAATCATCCCACACGCCTCGTTTCCTCGCAGGGGAGTGCACACTGACCCAGAGCCTCCAGGGGAGCTGCAGTCTCTCCAGCCACAAAGGCCTGTAGCCGAGTCCATGACGGCCTGTTGCATGGAGGGCTTCTATGGGAGAGGGCCGTGCTTCCCTGGCAGGGGCTCCTTCTCACACTGCTTTCCGTGGGGAAACCCTGCGTGTGCCAGGGCTCTCCTGTGTGCACAAAATCTCTCCCCAGTGCCTGAGGTGCAGGGAATCCTCTTCGGACACAGAGCCATGTTCTAGGCAGAGCTCCCATGCTGGGAGAGCCGCCACTGCCCCGACTGTCCAACTGCCTCAGGAACACACTTCGAGGGAGTGTGGGTCTGGCAGGCAGAACGGCCCGAGGGAGGAGCTCGGGCCTTCGGCTGTGGACAGCTTTCCCACTGCCAAGCCTTGGAGGAGTGCGTGGAGGCTGGGGCCTGCAGCGTTTTCCATCGGAGAGCACTGGGTGCCCAAAGCCTCCCCTGTGGCTTCCGAGCCCCTTCCCACCCACACGCCCTTGGCACCCACTCTGTTGCCAGAGGGAAGTCCTGAGCAGGACTCTCGAGCCTGTGCAGCCAGAGTGCCTCCTGCTTGGAAGTGGCCTCTGGAACTCATTTGGAGTGAGGCTTCTCCCATGCTTGTCAGCCAGCACAGGGTGCCATCGCTCCACCAGAGAACACTCTGCTTTGCCTTCAGCCATGGCTCGCCCTGCTGAGCTCTCTCTGCCTCAAGCAGAAACCCCAGTGTGCGTCCAGCCTCCAGAAAGCAGAGTGCCTTTGCCTGAGCACTGCTTTGCTGGGGCAGCACCCTGAAGGCCTCCTAGGGCCTTCTCTGCCCTAACCCAGTCGTGCCATTCGGCCCATGCGGGGAGCAACGTTCACCCTTGGCAGGGCTCAGCGTGTGGGCTGTGTGTGGTTTCATGGCTGGGAAAGGGCAGATCCTGAGGCTGGCTGCCCTCCTGTGAATGGGGCCTGGCGGGCAGAGCCGGCATTCCCTGGTGGGGATGGAGGAGATCTGGGGCCTTCAAGCTGCATGCACATCCCCTCTCTGGCTGCCCCTCTTGCTTCTTCTCTGCTGCCAAGCCTCTCACACCACACGTGCGTCTCACTGGAAGGAGCAGGCTGCTTGCCATTCTTGGGCAGGGAATCATCCCACACGCCTCGTTTCCTCGCAGGGGAGTGCACACTGACCCAGAGCCTCCAGGGGAGCTGCAGTCTCTCCAGCCACAAAGGCCTGTAGCCGAGTCCATGACGGCCTGTTGCATGGAGGGCTTCTATGGGAGAGGGCCGTGCTTCCCTGGCAGGGGCTCCTTCTCACACTGCTTTCCGTGGGGAAACCCTGCGTGTGCCAGGGCTCTCCTGTGTGCACAAAATCTCTCCCCAGTGCCTGAGGTGCAGGGAATCCTCTTCGGACACAGAGCCATGGTCTAGGCAGAGCTCCCATGCTGGGAGAGCCGCCACTGCCCCGACTGTCCAACTGCCTCAGGAACACACTTCGAGGGAGTGTGGGTCTGGCAGGCAGAACGGCCCGAGGGAGGAGCTCGGGCCTTCGGCTGTGGACAGCTTTCCCACTGCCAAGCCTTGGAGGAGTGCGTGGAGGCTGGGGCCTGCAGCGTTTTCCATCGGAGAGCACTGGGTGCCCAAAGCCTCCCCTGTGGCTTCCGAGCCCCTTCCCACCCACACGCCCTTGGCACCCACTCTGTTGCCAGAGGGAAGTCCTGAGCAGGACTCTCGAGCCTGTGCAGCCAGAGTGCCTCCTGCTTGGAAGTGGCCTCTGGAACTCATTTGGAGTGAGGCTTCTCCCATGCTTGTCAGCCAGCACAGGGTGCCATCGCTCCACCAGAGAACACTCTGCTTTGCCTTCAGCCATGGCTCGCCCTGCTGAGCTCTCTCTGCCTCAAGCAGAAACCCCAGTGTGCGTCCAGCCTCCAGAAAGCAGAGTGCCTTTGCCTGAGCACTGCTTTGCTGGGGCAGCACCCTGAAGGCCTCCTAGGGCCTTCTCTGCCCTAACCCAGTCGTGCCATTCGGCCCATGCGGGGAGCAACGTTCACCCTTGGCAGGGCTCAGCGTGTGGGCTGTGTGTGGTTTCATGGCTGGGAAAGGGCAGATCCTGAGGCTGGCTGCCCTCCTGTGAATGGGGCCTGGCGGGCAGAGCCGGCATTCCCTGGTGGGGATGGAGGAGATCTGGGGCCTTCAAGCTGCATGCACATCCCCTCTCTGGCTGCCCCTCTTGCTTCTTCTCTGCTGCCAAGCCTCTCACACCACACGTGCGTCTCACTGGAAGGAGCAGGCTGCTTGCCATTCTTGGGCAGGGAATCATCCCACACGCCTCGTTTCCTCGCAGGGGAGCGCACACTGACCCAGAGCCTCCAGGGGAGCTGCAGTCTCTCCAGCCACAAAGGCCTGTAGCCGAGTCCATGACGGCCTGTTGCATGGAGGGCTTCTATGGGAGAGGGCCGTGCTTCCCTGGCAGGGGCTCCTTCTCACACTGCTTTCCGTGGGGAAACCCTGCGTGTGCCAGGGCTCTCCTGTGTGCACAAAATCTCTCCCCAGTGCCTGAGGTGCAGGGAATCCTCTTCGGACACAGAGCCATGTTCTAGGCAGAGCTCCCATGCTGGGAGAGCCGCCACTGCCCCGACTGTCCAACTGCCTCAGGAACACACTTCGAGGGAGTGTGGGTCTGGCAGGCAGAACGGCCCGAGGGAGGAGCTCGGGCCTTCGGCTGTGGACAGCTTTCCCACTGCCAAGCCTTGGAGGAGTGCGTGGAGGCTGGGGCCTGCAGCGTTTTCCATCGGAGAGCACTGGGTGCCCAAAGCCTCCCCTGTGGCTTCCGAGCCCCTTCCCACCCACACGCCCTTGGCACCCACTCTGTTGCCAGAGGGAAGTCCTGAGCAGGACTCTCGAGCCTGTGCAGCCAGAGTGCCTCCTGCTTGGAAGTGGCCTCTGGAACTCATTTGGAGTGAGGCTTCTCCCATGCTTGTCAGCCAGCACAGGGTGCCATCGCTCCACCAGAGAACACTCTGCTTTGCCTTCAGCCATGGCTCGCCCTGCTGAGCTCTCTCTGCCTCAAGCAGAAACCCCAGTGTGCGTCCAGCCTCCAGAAAGCAGAGTGCCTTTGCCTGAGCACTGCTTTGCTGGGGCAGCACCCTGAAGGCCTCCTAGGGCCTTCTCTGCCCTAACCCAGTCGTGCCATTCGGCCCATGCGGGGAGCAACGTTCACCCTTGGCAGGGCTCAGCGTGTGGGCTGTGTGTGGTTTCATGGCTGGGAAAGGGCAGATCCTGAGGCTGGCTGCCCTCCTGTGAATGGGGCCTGGCGGGCAGAGCCGGCATTCCCTGGTGGGGATGGAGGAGATCTGGGGCCTTCAAGCTGCATGCACATCCCCTCTCTGGCTGCCCCTCTTGCTTCTTCTCTGCTGCCAAGCCTCTCACACCACACGTGCGTCTCACTGGAAGGAGCAGGCTGCTTGCCATTCTTGGGCAGGGAATCATCCCACACGCCTCGTTTCCTCGCAGGGGAGTGCACACTGACCCAGAGCCTCCAGGGGAGCTGCAGTCTCTCCAGCCACAAAGGCCTGTAGCCGAGTCCATGACGGCCTGTTGCATGGAGGGCTTCTATGGGAGAGGGCCGTGCTTCCCTGGCAGGGGCTCCTTCTCACACTGCTTTCCGTGGGGAAACCCTGCGTGTGCCAGGGCTCTCCTGTGTGCACAAAATCTCTCCCCAGTGCCTGAGGTGCAGGGAATCCTCTTCGGACACAGAGCCATGTTCTAGGCAGAGCTCCCATGCTGGGAGAGCCGCCACTGCCCCGACTGTCCAACTGCCTCAGGAACACACTTCGAGGGAGTGTGGGTCTGGCAGGCAGAACGGCCCGAGGGAGGAGCTCGGGCCTTCGGCTGTGGACAGCTTTCCCACTGCCAAGCCTTGGAGGAGTGCGTGGAGGCTGGGGCCTGCAGCGTTTTCCATCGGAGAGCACTGGGTGCCCAAAGCCTCCCCTGTGGCTTCCGAGCCCCTTCCCACCCACACGCCCTTGGCACCCACTCTGTTGCCAGAGGGAAGTCCTGA
>NW_026648574.1:0-34140 GCF_030028045.1 Hippopotamus amphibius kiboko | reverse complement strand
GGTCAGTGCGCACTCCCCTTCGGGTAAATGAGGCTCCTGGGGTGATTGCCTGCCCAAGAATGGCAAGCAGCCTGCCTCCTTTCAATAAGACGCACGTGGGGTGTGAGAGGCTTGGCAGCAGAGAAGAAGCAAGAGGGGCAGCCAGAGAGGGGACTTGCATGCAGCTTGAAGGCCCCAGATCTCCTGCCTCCCAACCAGGGCATGCCAGCTCTGCCCCCCGGGCCCCATTCCCAGGTGGGCACCCAGCTTCAGGATCTGCCCTTTCCCAGCCATGAAACCACACCCAGGCCACACGCTGAGCCCTGCCAAGGGGGAACTTTGCTCCCCGCATGGGCTGGGTGGCACGACTGGGTTAGGGGAGCGAAGGCCCTAGGAGGCCTTCAGGGTGCTGCCCCAGCACAGCAGTGCTCCGGCAAAGGCACTCTGCTTTCTGTAGGCTGGATGCACACTGGAGTTGCTGCTTGAGGCAGCGAGAGCTCAGCAGGGCGATCCATGGCTGAAGGCAAAGCAGAGAGGTTTTGGGTGGAGCGATGGCACCATCTGCTGGCTGAGCAGCATGGGAGGAGAGGCCTCACTCCAAAGGAGTTCCTGAGGACATTTGCAAGCAGGAGGCCCTCTGGCTGCACAAGCTCGAGAGTCCTGCTTAGGACTTCCCTCTGGCAGCAGAGTGGGTGCCAAGGGCCTGGGGGTGGGAAAGTGCTCGGAAGCCACAGGGGAGGCTCTGGGCCCCCAGTGCTCTGCGACGGCAAACGCTGCAGGCCCCAGCATCCACGAACTCCTCCAAGGCTTTGCAGTGGGAAAGCTGGCCATAGCAGAGGGCTCCCTGCCAGGTGCTGCAGGCCTTTGGGCATGGCTCAGCTGCAGCTTCCTTGCAGGCTGCTGGTCCAGGGGCGTGTGTCCCCTGGGCCAGAGTGCTGGAGGAGGAGCTCCTAGCAAGGGGAGAGCAAGCCCCTTGTTTCCTTGGCCTAGACTGGCCTGGGCACACAGAGGCCTGCCAGCAGTGAAGACAGGGCAGGCAGCAAGGGGGTGTGGCAGGCAGCGAAGAGGTGGCAGGAGTCCTGCTTGCAAGTGGGGTCAGGCCTGTCTTGTGCTCAGGCCCCAGTGGCCACGTGCACACACAGCCTCCGGACCTGCAGCTTCCCAGCAGTGCAGGAGCCACCCAGGCAACCCCCGGGGGCCTCCTCGAATGAACTGTGCTCTGTCGAGGCCCTGCTGGCTGGCCGTGGCCTAGGCCAGCCCGGGCCCTAGGGAGGCCTGGCTGAGCCTGGGCTGGGGCCCGCCCTAGCAGTGCCCAGGCCAAGCCTGGGACTGGAGGCCAGGCCACAGGCCCATTCCAGCTTGAGCCTGGTGCACAGAGCCTTCAGCTCAGACTTGCAGGGGGACTGCTCAGCACAGTGGCTTTGGCCTGCCATCCACGTTCCTCACTCGGGCCCTTCTGCCTGTCAGAGCCACACTCCCTCGAAGGGTGTTCCTGAGGCAGTTGGACAGTTGGGGAAGTGGAGGCTCTCCCAGCACGGGAGGCCCGCCTAGAGCATGGCTCTGGGTCCAAAGAGGACTCCCTGCACCTCAGGCACTGGCGAGAGATTTTGTGCACACAGGAGACCCTTGGCACACACAGCGTTTCCCCACGGAAAGCAGTGTGAGAACGAGCCCCTGCCAGGGCAGCACGGCCCTCTCCCACAGAAGCCCTCCATGCAACAGGCTGCCATGGACTCGGCTACAGGCCTTTGTGGCTGGAGAGACGGCAGCTCCTCTGGAGGCTCTGGGTCAGTGCGCACTCCCCTTCGGGTAAACGAGGCTCCTGGGGTGATTGCCTGCCCAAGAATGGCAAGCAGCCTGCCTCCTTTCAATGAGACGCACGTGGGGTGTGAGAGGCTTGGCAGCAGAGAAGAAGCAAGAGGGGCAGCCAGAGAGGGGACTTGCATGCAGCTTGAAGGCCCCAGATCTCCTGCCTCCCAACCAGGGCATGCCGGCTCTGCCCCCCGGGCCCCATTCCCAGGTGGGCACCCAGCTTCAGGATCTGCCCTTTCCCAGCCATGAAACCACAGCCAGGCCACACGCTGAGCCCTGCCAAGGGGGAACTTTGCTCCCGGCATGGGCTGGGTGGCACGACTGGGTTAGGGGAGCGAAGGCCCTAGGAGTCCTTCAGGGTGCTGCCCCAGCACAGCAGTGCTCTGGCAAAGGCACTCTGCTTTCTGTAGGCTGGATGCACACTGGAGTTGCTGCTTGAGGCAGAGAGAGCTCAGCAGGGCGATCCATGGCTGAAGGCAAAGCAGAGAGGTTTTGGGTGGAGCGATGGCACCATCTGCTGGCTGAGCAGCATGGGAGGAGAGGCCTCACTCCAAAGGAGTTCCTGAGGACATTTGCAAGCAGGAGGCCCTCTGGCTGCACAAGCTCGAGAGTCCTGCTTAGGACTTCCCTCTGGCAGCAGAGTGGGTGCCAAGGGCCTGGGGGTGGGAAAGTGCTCGGAAGCCACAGGGGAGGCTCTGGGCCCCCAGTGCTCTGCGACGGCAAACGCTGCAGGCCCCAGCATCCACGAACTCCTCCAAGGCTTTGCAGTGGGAAAGCTGGCCATAGCAGAGGGCTCCCTGCCAGGTGCTGCAGGCCTTTGGGCATGGCTCAGCTGCAGCTTCCTTGCAGGCTGCTGGTCCAGGGGCGTGTGTCCCCTGGGCCAGAGTGCTGGAGGAGGAGCCCCTAGCAAGGGGAGAGCAAGCCCCTTGTTTCCTTGGCCTAGACTGGCCTGGGCACACAGAGGCCTGCCAGCAGTGAAGACAGGGCAGGCAGCAAGGGGGTGTGGCAGGCAGCGAAGAGGTGGCAGGAGTCCTGCTTGCAAGTGGGGTCAGGCCTGTCTTGCGCTCAGGCCCCAGTGGCCACGTGCACACACAGCCTCCGGACCTGCAGCTTCCCAGCAGTGCAGGAGCCACCCAGGCAACCCCCGGGGGCCTCCTCGAATGAACTGTGCTCTGTCGAGGCCCTGCTGGCTGGCAGTGGCCTAGGCCAGCCCGGGCCCTAGGGAGGCCTGGCTGAGCCTGGGCTGGGGCCCGCCCTAGCAGTGCCCAGGCCAAGCCTGGGACTGGAGGCCAGGCCACAGGCTCATTCCAGCTTGAGCCTGGTGCACAGAGCCTTCAGCTCGGACTTGCAGGGGGACTGCTCAGCACAGTGGCTTTGGCCTGCCATCCACGTTCCTCACTCGGGCCCTTCTGCCTGTCAGAGCCACACTCCCTCGAAGGGTGTTCCTGGGGCAGTTGGACAGTTGGGGAAGTGGAGGCTCTCCCAGCACGGGAGGCCCGCCTAGAGCATGGCTCTGGGTCCAAAGAGGACTCCCTGCACCTCAGGCACTGGCGAGAGATTTTGTGCACACAGGAGACCCTTGGCACACACAGCGTTTCCCCACGGAAAGCAGTGTGAGAACGAGCCCCTGCCAGGGCAGCACGGCCCTCTCCCACAGAAGCCCTCCATGCAACAGGCTGCCATGGACTCGGCTACAGGCCTTTGTGGCTGGAGAGACGGCAGCTCCTCTGGAGGCTCTGGGTCAGTGCGCACTCCCCTTCGGGTAAACGAGGCTCCTGGGGTGATTGCCTGCCCAAGAATGGCAAGCAGCCTGCCTCCTTTCAATGAGACGCACGTGGGGTGTGAGAGGCTTGGCAGCAGAGAAGAAGCAAGAGGGGCAGCCAGAGAGGGGACTTGCATGCAGCTTGAAGGCCCCAGATCTCCTGCCTCCCAACCAGGGCATGCCGGCTCTGCCCCCCGGGCCCCATTCCCAGGTGGGCACCCAGCTTCAGGATCTGCCCTTTCCCAGCCATGAAACCACACCCAGGTCACACGCTGAGCCCTGCCAAGGGGGAACTTTGCTCCCCGCATGGGCTGGGTGGCACGACTGGCTTAGGGGAGCGAAGGCCCTAGGAGGCCTTCAGGGTGCTGCCCCAGCACAGCAGTGCTCAGGCAAAGGCACTCTGCTTTCTGTAGGCTGGATGCACACTGGAGTTGCTGCTTGAGGCCGAGAGAGCTCAGCAGGGCGATCCATGGCTGAAGGCAAAGCAGAGAGGTTTTGGGTGGAGCGATGGCACCATCTGCTGGCTGAGCAGCATGGGAGGAGAGGCCTCACTCCAAAGGAGTTCCTGAGGACATTTGCAAGCAGGAGGCCCTTTGGCTGCACAAGCTCGAGAGTCCTGCTTAGGACTTCCCTCTGGCAACAGAGTGGGTGCCAAGGGCCTGGGGGTGGGAAAGTGCTCGGAAGCCCCAGGGGAGGCTCTGGGCCCCCAGTGCTCTCCGACGGCAAACGCTGCAGGCCCCAGCATCCACGAACTCCTCCAAGGCTTTGCAGTGGGAAAGCTGTCCATAGCAGAGGGCCCCCTGCCAGGTGCTGCAGGCCTTTGGGCATGGCTCAGCTGCAGCTTCCTTGCAGGCTGCTGGTCCAGGGGCGTGTGTCCCCTGGGCCAGAGTGCTGGAGGAGGAGCTCCTAGCAAGGGGAGAGCAAGCCCCTTGTTTCCTTGGCCTAGACTGGCCTGGGCACACAGAGGCCTGCCAGCAGTGAAGACAGGGCAGGCAGCAAGGGGGTGTGGCAGGCAGCGAAGAGGTGGCAGGAGTCCTGCTTGCAAGTGGGGTCAGGCCTGTCTTGTGCTCAGGCCCCAGTGGCCACGTGCACACACAGCCTCCGGACCTGCAGCTTCCCAGCAGTGCAGGAGCCACCCAGGCAACCCCCGGGGGCCTCCTCGAATGAACTGTGCTCTGTCGAGGCCCTGCTGGCTGGCAGTGGCCTAGGCCAGCCCGGGCCCTAGGGAGGCCTGGCTGAGCCTGGGCTGGGGCCCGCCCTAGCAGTGCCCAGGCCAAGCCTGGGACTGGAGGCCAGGCCACAGGCTCATTCCAGCTTGAGCCTGGTGCACAGAGCCTTCAGCTCGGACTTGCAGGGGGACTGCTCAGCACAGTGGCTTTGGCCTGCCATCCACGTTCCTCACTCGGGCCCTTCTGCCTGTCAGAGCCACACTCCCTCGAAGGGTGTTCCTGAGGCAGTTGGACAGTTGGGGAAGTGGAGGCTCTCCCAGCACGGGAGGCCCGCCTAGAGCATGGCTCTGGGTCCAAAGAGGACTCCCTGCACCTCAGGCACTGGCGAGAGATTTTGTGCACACAGGAGACCCTTGGCACACACAGCGTTTCCCCACGGAAAGCAGTGTGAGAACGAGCCCCTGCCAGGGCAGCACGGCCCTCTCCCACAGAAGCCCTCCATGCAACAGGCTGCCATGGACTCGGCTACAGGCCTTTGTGGCTGGAGAGACGGCAGCTCCTCTGGAGGCTCTGGGTCAGCGCGCACTCCCCTTCGGGTAAACGAGGCTCCTGGGGTGATGGCCGGCCCAAGAATGGCAAGCAGCCTGCCTCCTTTCAATGAGACACACGTGGGGTGTGAGAGGCTTGGCAGCAGAGAAGAAGCAAGAGGGGCAGCCAGAGAGGGGCCTTGCATGCAGCTTGAAGGCCCCAGATCTCCTGCCTCCCAACCAGGGCATGCCGGCTCTGCCCCCCGGGCCCCATTCCCAGGTGGGCACCCAGCTTCAGGATCTGCCCTTTCCCAGCCATGAAACCACACCCAGGCCACACGCTGAGCCCTGCCAAGGGGGAACTTTGCTCCCCACATGGGCTGGGTGGCACGACTGGCTTAGGGGAGCGAAGGCCCTAGGAGGCCTTCAGGGTGCTGCCCCAGCACAGCAGTGCTCAGGCAAAGGCACTCTGCTTTCTGTAGGCTGGATGCACACTGGAGTTGCTGCTTGAGGCAGAGAGAGCTCAGCAGGGCGATCCATGGCTGAAGGCAAAGCAGAGAGGTTTTGGGTGGAGCGATGGCACCATCTGCTGGCTGAGCAGCATGGGAGGAGAGGCCTCACTCCAAAGGAGTTCCTGAGGACATTTGCAAGCAGGAGGCCCTTTGGCTGCACAAGCTCGAGAGTCCTGCTTAGGACTTCCCTCTGGCAACAGAGTGGGTGCCAAGGGCCTGGGGGTGGGAAAGTGCTCGGAAGCCACAGGGGAGGCTCTGGGCCCCCAGTGCTCTCCGACGGCAAACGCTGCAGGCCCCAGCATCCACGAACTCCTCCAAGGCTTTGCAGTGGGAAAGCTGGCCATAGCAGAGGGCTCCCTGCCAGGTGCTGCAGGCCTTTGGGCATGGCTCAGCTGCAGCTTCCTTGCAGGCTGCTGGTCCAGGGGCGTGTGTCCCCTGGGCCAGAGTGCTGGAGGAGGAGCTCCTAGCAAGGGGAGAGCAAGCCCCTTGTTTCCTTGGCCTAGACTGGCCTGGGCACACAGAGGCCTGCCAGCAGTGAAGACAGGGCAGGCAGCAAGGGGGTGTGGCAGGCAGCGAAGAGGTGGCAGGAGTCCTGCTTGCAAGTGGGGTCAGGCCTGTCTTGTGCTCAGGCCCCAGTGGCCACGTGCACACACAGCCTCCGGACCTGCAGCTTCCCAGCAGTGCAGGAGCCACCCAGGCAACCCCCGGGGGCCTCCTCGAATGAACTGTGCTCTGTCTAGGCCCTGCTGGCTGGCAGTGGCCTAGGCCAGCCCGGGCCCTAGGGAGGCCTGGCTGAGCCTGGGCTGGGGCCCGCCCTAGCAGTGCCCAGGCCAAGCCTGGGACTGGAGGCCAGGCCACAGGCTCATTCCAGCTTGAGCCTGGTGCACAGAGCCTTCAGCTCGGACTTGCAGGGGGACTGCTCAGCACAGTGGCTTTGGCCTGCCATCCACGTTCCTCACTCGGGCCCTTCTGCCTGTCAGAGCCACACTCCCTCGAAGGGTGTTCCTGAGGCAGTTGGACAGTTGGGGAAGTGGAGGCTCTCCCAGCACGGGAGGCCCGCCTAGAGCATGGCTCTGGGTCCAAAGAGGACTCCCTGCACCTCAGGCACTGGCGAGAGATTTTGTGCACACAGGAGACCCTTGGCACACACAGCGTTTCCCCACGGAAAGCAGTGTGAGAACGAGCCCCTGCCAGGGCAGCACGGCCCTCTCCCACAGAAGCCCTCCATGCAACAGGCTGCCATGGACTCGGCTACAGGCCTTTGTGGCTGGAGAGACGGCAGCTCCTCTGGAGGCTCTGGGTCAGTGCGCACTCCCCTTCGGGTAAATGAGGCTCCTGGGGTGATTGCCTGCCCAAGAATGGCAAGCAGCCTGCCTCCTTTCAATGAGACGCACGTGGGGTGTGAGAGGCTTGGCAGCAGAGAAGAAGCAAGAGGGGCAGCCAGAGAGGGGATTTGCATGCAGCTTGAAGGCCCCAGATCTCCTGCCTCCCAACCAGGGCATGCCGGCTCTGCCCCCCGGGCCCCATTCCCAGGTGGGCACCCAGCTTCAGGATCTACCCTTTCCCAGCCATGAAACCACACCCAGGCCACACGCTGAGCCCTGCCAAGGGGGAACTTTGCTTCCCGCATGGGCTGGGTGGCACGACTGGGTTAGGGGAGCGAAGGCCCTAGGAGGCCTTCAGGGTGCTGCCCCAGCACAGCAGTGCTCTGGCAAAGTCACTCTGCTTTCTGTAGGCTGGATGCACACTGGAGTTGCTGCTTGAGGCAGAGAGAGCTCAGCAGGGCGATCCATGGCTGAAGGCAAAGCAGAGAGGTTTTGGGTGGAGCGATGGCACCATCTGCTGGCACAGCAGCATGGGAGGAGAGGCCTTACTCCAAAGGAGTTCCTGAGGACATTTGCAAGCAGGAGGCCCTCTGGCTGCACAAGCTCGAGAGTCCTGCTTAGGACTTCCCTCTGGCAGCAGAGTGGGTGCCAAGGGCCTGGGGGTGGGAAAGTGCTCGGAAGCCACAGGGGAGGCTCTGGGCCCCCAGTGCTCTGCGACGGCAAACGCTGCAGGCCCCAGCATCCACGAACTCCTCCAAGGCTTTGCAGTGGGAAAGCTGGCCATAGCAGAGGGCTCCCTGCCAGGTGCTGCAGGCCTTTGGGCATGGCTCAGCTGCAGCTTCCTTGCAGGCTGCTGGCCCAGGGGCGTGTGTCCCCTGGGCCAGAGTGCTGGAGGAGGAGCTCCTAGCAAGGGGAGAGCAAGCCCCTTGTTTCCTTGGCCTAGACTGGCCTGGGCACACAGAGGCCTGCCAGCAGTGAAGACAGGGCAGGCAGCAAGGGGGTGTGGCAGGCAGCGAAGAGGTGGCAGGAGTCCTGCTTGCAAGTGGGGTCAGGCCTGTCTTGTGCTCAGGCCCCAGTGGCCACGTGCACACACAGCCTCCGGACCTGCAGCTTCCCAGCATGCAGGAGCCACCCAGGCAACTCCCGGGGGCCTCCTCGAATGAACTGTGCTCTGTCGAGGCCCTGCTGGCTGGCAGTGGCCTAGGCCAGCCCGGGCCCTAGGGAGGCCTGGCTGAGCCTGGGCTGGGGCCCGCCTTAGCAGTGCCCAGGCCAAGCCTGGGACTGGAGGCGAGGCCACAGGCTCATTCCACCTTGAGCGTGGTGCACAGATCCTTCAGCTAGGACTTGCAGGGGGACTGCTCAGCACAGTGGCTATGGCCTGCCATCCACTTTCCTCACTCGGGCCCTTCTGCCTGTCAGAGCCACACTCCCTCGAAGGGTGTTCCTGAGGCAGTTGGACAGTTGGGGAAGTGGAGGCTCTCCCAGCACGGGAGGCCCGCCTAGAGCATGGCTCTGGGTCCAAAGAGGACTCCCTGCACCTCAGGCACTGGCGAGAGATTTTGTGCACACAGGAGACCCTTGGCACACACAGCGTTTCCCCACGGAAAGCAGTGTGAGAACGAGCCCCTGCCAGGGCAGCACGGCCCTCTCCCACAGAAGCCCTCCATGCAACAGGCTGCCATGGACTCGGCTACAGGCCTTTGTGGCTGGAGAGACGGCAGCTCCTCTGGAGGCTCTGGGTCAGCGCGCACTCCCCTTCGGGTAAACGAGGCTCCTGGGGTGATTGCCTGCCCAAGAATGGCAAGCAGCCTGCCTCCTTTCAATGAGACGCACGTGGGGTGTGAGAGGCTTGGCAGCAGAGAAGAAGCAAGAGGGGCAGCCAGAGAGGGGCCTTGCATGCAGCTTGAAGGCCCCAGATCTCCTGCCTCCCAACCAGGGCATGCCGGCTCTGCCCCCCGGGCCCCATTCCCAGGTGGGCACCCAGCTTCAGGATCTGCCCTTTCCCAGCCATGAAACCACAGCCAGGCCACACGCTGAGCCCTGCCAAGGGGGAACTTTGCTCCCCGCATTGGCTGGGTGGCACGACTGGGTTAGGGGAGCGAAGGCCCTAGGAGGCCTTCAGGGTGCTGCCCCAGCACAGCAGTGCTCAGGCAAAGGCACTCTGCTTTCTGTAGGCTGGATGCACACTGGAGTTGCTGCTTGAGGCAGAGAGAGCTCAGCAGGGCGATCCATGGCTGAAGGCAAAGCAGAGAGGTTTTGGGTGGAGCGATGGCACCATCTGCTGGCTGAGCAGCATGGGAGGAGAGGCCTCACTCCAAAGGAGTTCCTGAGGACATTTGCAAGCAGGAGGCCCTCTGGCTGCACAAGCTCGAGAGTCCTGCTTAGGACTTCCCTCTGGCAGCAGAGTGGGTGCCAAGGGCCTGGGGGTGGGAAAGTGCTCGGAAGCCACAGGGGAGGCTCTGGGCCCCCAGTGCTCTGCGACGGCAAACGCTGCAGGCCCCAGCATCCACGAACTCCTCCAAGGCTTTGCAGTGGGAAAGCTGGCCATAGCAGAGGGCTCCCTGCCAGGTGCTGCAGGCCTTTGGGCATGGCTCAGCTGCAGTTTCCTTGCAGGCTGCTGGTCCAGGGGCGTGTGTCCCCTGGGCCAGAGTGCTGGAGGAGGAGCTCCTAGCAAGGGGAGAGCAAGCCCCTTGTTTCCTTGGCCTAGACTGGCCTGGGCACACAGAGGCCTGCCAGCAGTGAAGACAGGGCAGGCAGCAAGGGGGTGTGGCAGGCAGCGAAGAGGTGGCAGCAGTCCTGCTTGCAAGTGGGGTCAGGCCTGTCTTGTGCTCAGGCCCCAGTGGCCACGTGCACACACAGCCACCGGACCTGCAGCTTCCCAGCAGTGCAGGAGCCACCCAGGCAACCCCCGGGGGCCTCCTCGAATGAACTGTGCTCTGTCGAGGCCCTGCTGGCTGGCAGTGGCCTAGGCCAGCCCGGGCCCTAGGGAGGCCTGGCTGAGCCTGGGCTGGGGCCCGCCCTAGCAGTGCCCAGGCCAAGCCTGGGACTGGAGGCCAGGCCACAGGCTCATTCCAGCTTGAGCCTGGTGCACAGAGCCTTCAGCTCGGACTTGCATGGGGACTGCTCAGCACAGTGGCTTTGGCCTGCCATCCACGTTCCTCACTCGGGCCCTTCTGCCTGTCAGAGCCACACTCCCTCGAAGGGTGTTCCTGAGGCAGTTGGACAGTTGGGGAAGTGGAGGCTCTCCCAGCACGGGAGGCCCGCCTAGAGCATGGCTCTGGGTCCAAAGAGGACTCCCTGCACCTCAGGCACTGGCGAGAGATTTTGTGCACACAGGAGACCCTTGGCACACACAGCGTTTCCCCACGGAAAGCAGTGTGAGAACGAGCCCCTGCCAGGGCAGCACGGCCCTCTCCCACAGAAGCCCTCCATGCAACAGGCTGCCATGGACTCGGCTACAGGCCTTTGTGGCTGGAGAGACGGCAGCTCCTCTGGAGGCTCTGGGTCAGTGCGCACTCCCCTTCGGGTCAACGAGGCTCCTGGGGTGATTGCCTGCCCAAGAATGGCAAGCAGCCTGCCTCCTTTCAATGAGACGCACGTGGGGTGTGAGAGGCTTGGCAGCAGAGAAGAAGCAAGAGGGGCAGCCAGAGAGGGGATTTGCATGCAGCTTGAAGGCCCCAGATCTCCTGCCTCCCAACCAGGGCATGCCGGCTCTGCCCCCCGGGCCCCATTCCCAGGTGGGCACCCAGCTTCAGGATCTGCCCTTTCCCAGCCATGAAACCACACCCAGGCCACACGCTGAGCCCTGCCAAGGGGGAACTTTGCTCCCCGCATGGGCTGGGTGGCACGACTGGGTTAGGGGAGCTAAGGCCCTAGGAGGCCTTCAGGGTGCTGCCCCAGCACAGCAGTGCTCCGGCAAAGGCACTCTGCTTTCTGTAGGCTGGATGCACACTGGAGTTGCTGCTTGAGGCAGAGAGAGCTCAGCAGGGCGATCCATGGCTGAAGGCAAAGCAGAGAGGTTTTGGGTGGAGCGATGGCACCATCTGCTGGCTGAGCAGCATGGGAGGAGAGGCCTCACTCCAAAGGAGTTACTGAGGACGTTTGCAAGCAGGAGGCCCTCTGGCTGCACAAGCTCGAGAGTCCTGCTTAGGACTTCCCTCTGGCAGCAGAGTGGGTGCCAAGGGCCTGGGGGTGGGAAAGTGCTCGGAAGCCACAGGGGAGGCTCTGGGCCCCCAGTGCTCTCTGACGGCAAACGCTGCAGGCCCCAGCATCCACGAACTCCTCCAAGGCTTTGCAGTGGGAAAGCTGGCCATAGCAGAGGGCTCCCTGCCAGGTGCTGCAGGCCTTTGGGCATGGCTCAGCTGCAGCTTCCTTGCAGGCTGCTGGTCCAGGGGCGTGTGTCCCCTGGGCCAGAGTGCTGGAGGAGGAGCTCCTAGCAAGGGGAGAGCAAGCCCCTTGTTTCCTTGGCCTAGACTGGCCTGGGCACACAGAGGCCTGCCAGCAGTGAAGACAGGGCAGGCAGCAAGGGGGTGTGGCAGGCAGCGAAGAGGTGGCAGGAGACCTGCTTGCAAGTGGGGTCAGGCCTGTCTTGTGCTCAGGCCCCAGTGGCCACGTGCACACACAGCCTCCGGACCTGCAGCTTCCCAGCATGCAGGAGCCACCCAGGCAACTCCCGGGGGCCTCCTCGAATGAACTGTGCTCTGTCGAGGCCCTGCTGGCTGGCAGTGGCCTAGGCCAGCCCGGGCCCTAGGGAGGCCTGGCTGAGCCTGGGCTGGGGCCCGCCTTAGCAGTGCCCAGGCCAAGCCTGGGACTGGAGGCGAGGCCACAGGCTCATTCCACCTTGAGCGTGGTGCACAGATCCTTCAGCTAGGACTTGCAGGGGGACTGCTCAGCACAGTGGCTTTGGCCTGCCATCCACTTTCCTCACTCGGGCCCTTCTGCCTGTCAGAGCCACACTCCCTCGAAGGGTGTTCCTGAGGCAGTTGGACAGTTGGGGAAGTGGAGGCTCTCCCAGCACGGGAGGCCCGCCTAGAGCATGGCTCTGGGTCCAAAGAGGACTCCCTGCACCTCAGGCACTGGCGAGAGATTTTGTGCACCCAGGAGACCCTTGGCACACACAGCGTTTCCCCACGGAAAGCAGTGTGAGAACGAGCCCCTGCCAGGGCAGCACGGCCCTCTCCCACAGAAGCCCTCCATGCAACAGGCTGCCATGGACTCGGCTACAGGCCTTTGTGGCTGGAGAGACGGCAGCTCCTCTGGAGGCTCTGGGTCAGTGCGCACTCCCCTTCGGGTAAACGAGGCTCCTGGGGTGATTGCCTGCCCAAGAATGGCAAGCAGCCTGCCTCCTTTCAATGAGACGCACGTGGGGTGTGAGAGGCTTGGCAGCAGAGAAGAAGCAAGAGGGGCAGCCAGAGAGGGGCCTTGCATGCAGCTTGAAGGCCCCAGATCTCCTGCCTCCCAACCAGGGCATGCCGGCTCTGCCCCCCGGGCCCCATTCCCAGGTGGGCACCCAGCTTCAGGATCTGCCCTTTCCCAGCCATGAAACCACAGCCAGGCCACACGCTGAGCCCTGCCAAGGGGGAACTTTGCTCCCCGCATTGGCTGGGTGGCACGACTGGGTTAGGGGAGCGAAGGCCCTAGGAGGCCTTCAGGGTGCTGCCCCAGCACAGCAGTGCTCAGGCAAAGGCACTCTGCTTTCTGTAGGCTGGATGCACACTGGAGTTGCTGCTTGAGGCAGAGAGAGCTCAGCAGGGCGATCCATGGCTGAAGGCAAAGCAGAGAGGTTTTGGGTGGAGCGATGGCACCATCTGCTGGCTGAGCAGCATGGGAGGAGAGGCCTCACTCCAAAGGAGTTCCTGAGGACATTTGCAAGCAGGAGGCCCTCTGGCTGCACAAGCTCGAGAGTCCTGCTTAGGACTTCCCTCTGGCAGCAGAGTGGGTGCCAAGGGCCTGGGGGTGGGAAAGTGCTCAGAAGCCCCAGGGGAGGCTCTGGGCCCCCAGTGCTCTGCGACGGCAAACGCTGCAGGCCCCAGCATCCACGAACTCCTCCAAGGCTTTGCAGTGGGAAAGCTGGCCATAGCAGAGGGCTCCCTGCCAGGTGCTGCAGGCCTTTGGGCATGGCTCAGCTGCAGCTTCCTTGCAGGCTGCTGGTCCAGGGGCGTGTGTCCCCTGGGCCAGAGTGCTGGAGGAGGAGCCCCTAGCAAGGGGAGAGCAAGCCCCTTGTTTCCTTGGCCTAGACTGGCCTGGGCACACAGAGGCCTGCCAGCAGTGAAGACAGGGCAGGCAGCAAGGGGGTGTGGCAGGCAGCGAAGAGGTGGCAGGAGTCCTGCTTGCAAGTGGGGTCAGGCCTGTCTTGTGCTCAGGCCCCAGTGGCCACGTGCACACACAGCCTCCGGACCTGCAGCTTCCCAGCAGTGCAGGAGCCACCCAGGCAACCCCCGGGGGCCTCCTCAAATGAACTGTGCTCTGTCGAGGCCCTGCTGGCTGGCAGTGGCCTAGGCCAGCCCGGGCCCTAGGGAGGCCTGGCTGAGCCTGGGCTGGGGCCCGCCCTAGCAGTGCCCAGGCCAAGCCTGGGACTGGAGGCCAGGCCACAGGCTCATTCCAGCTTGAGCCTGGTGCACAGAGCCTTCAGCTCGGACTTGCAGGGGGACTGCTCAGCACAGTGGCTTTGGCCTGCCATCCACGTTCCTCACTCGGGCCCTTCTGCCTGTCAGAGCCACACTCCCTCGAAGGGTGTTCCTGAGGCAGTTGGACAGTTGGGGAAGTGGAGGCTCTCCCAGCACGGGAGGCCCGCCTAGAGCATGGCTCTGGGTCCAAAGAGGACTCCCTGCACCTCAGGCACTGGCGAGAGATTTTGTGCACACAGGAGACCCTTGGCACACACAGCGTTTCCCCACGGAAAGCAGTGTGAGAACGAGCCCCTGCCAGGGCAGCACGGCCCTCTCCCACAGAAGCCCTCCATGCAACAGGCTGCCATGGACTCGGCTACAGGCCTTTGTGGCTGGAGAGACGGCAGCTCCTCTGGAGGCTCTGGGTCAGTGCGCACTCCCCTTCGGGTAAATGAGGCTCCTGGGGTGATTGCCTGCCCAAGAATGGCAAGCAGCCTGCCTCCTTTCAATGAGACGCACGTGGGGTGTGAGAGGCTTGGCAGCAGAGAAGAAGCAAGAGGGGCAGCCAGAGAGGGGATTTGCATGCAGCTTGAAGGCCCCAGATCTCCTGCCTCCCAACCAGGGCATGCCGGCTCTGCCCCCCGGGCCCCATTCCCAGGTGGGCACCCAGCTTCAGGATCTGCCCTTTCCCAGCCATGAAACCACACCCAGGCCACACGCTGAGCCCTGCCAAGGGGGAACTTTGCTTCCCGCATGGGCTGGGTGGCACGACTGGGTTAGGGGAGCGAAGGCCCTAGGAGGCCTTCAGGGTGCTGCCCCAGCACAGCAGTGCTCTGGCAAAGTCACTCTGCTTTCTGTAGGCTGGATGCACACTGGAGTTGCTGCTTGAGGCAGAGAGAGCTCAGCAGGGCGATCCATGGCTGAAGGCAAAGCAGAGAGGTTTTGGGTGGAGCGATGGCACCATCTGCTGGCTGAGCAGCATGGGAGGAGAGGCCTTACTCCAAAGGAGTTCCTGAGGACATTTGCAAGCAGGAGGCCCTCTGGCTGCACAAGCTCGAGAGTCCTGCTTAGGACTTCCCTCTGGCAGCAGAGTGGGTGCCAAGGGCCTGGGGGTGGGAAAGTGCTCGGAAGCCACAGGGGAGGCTCTGGGCCCCCAGTGCTCTGCGACGGCAAACGCTGCAGGCCCCAGCATCCACGAACTCCTCCAAGGCTTTGCAGTGGGAAAGCTGGCCATAGCAGAGGGCTCCCTGCCAGGTGCTGCAGGCCTTTGGGCATGGCTCAGCTGCAGCTTCCTTGCAGGCTGCTGGTCCAGGGGCGTGTGTCCCCTGGGCCAGAGTGCTGGAGGAGGAGCTCCTAGCAAGGGGAGAGCAAGCCCCTTGTTTCCTTGGCCTAGACTGGCCTGGGCACACAGAGGCCTGCCAGCAGTGAAGACAGGGCAGGCAGCAAGGGGGTGTGGCAGGCAGCGAAGAGGTGGCAGGAGTCCTGCTTGCAAGTGGGGTCAGGCCTGTCTTGTGCTCAGGCCCCAGTGGCCACGTGCACACACAGCCTCCGGACCTGCAGCTTCCCAGCATGCAGGAGCCACCCAGGCAACTCCCGGGGGCCTCCTCGAATGAACTGTGCTCTGTCGAGGCCCTGCTGGCTGGCAGTGGCCTAGGCCAGCCCGGGCCCTAGGGAGGCCTGGCTGAGCCTGGGCTGGGGCCCGCCTTAGCAGTGCCCAGGCCAAGCCTGGGACTGGAGGCGAGGCCACAGGCTCATTCCACCTTGAGCGTGGTGCACAGATCCTTCAGCTAGGACTTGCAGGGGGACTGCTCAGCACAGTGGCTATGGCCTGCCATCCACGTTCCTCACTCGGGCCCTTCTGCCTGTCAGAGCCACACTCCCTCGAAGGGTGTTCCTGAGGCAGTTGGACAGTTGGGGAAGTGGAGGCTCTCCCAGCACGGGAGGCCCGCCTAGAGCATGGCTCTGGGTCCAAAGAGGACTCCCTGCACCTCAGGCACTGGCGAGAGATTTTGTGCACACAGGAGACCCTTGGCACACACAGCGTTTCCCCACGGAAAGCAGTGTGAGAACGAGCCCCTGCCAGGGCAGCACGGCCCTCTCCCACAGAAGCCCTCCATGCAACAGGCTGCCATGGACTCGGCTACAGGCCTTTGTGGCTGGAGAGACGGCAGCTCCTCTGGAGGCTCTGGGTCAGCGCGCACTCCCCTTCGGGTAAACGAGGCTCCTGGGGTGATTGCCTGCCCAAGAATGGCAAGCAGCCTGCCTCCTTTCAATGAGACGCACGTGGGGTGTGAGAGGCTTGGCAGCAGAGAAGAAGCAAGAGGGGCAGCCAGAGAGGGGCCTTGCATGCAGCTTGAAGGCCCCAGATCTCCTGCCTCCCAACCAGGGCATGCCGGCTCTGCCCCCCGGGCCCCATTCCCAGGTGGGCACCCAGCTTCAGGATCTGCCCTTTCCCAGCCATGAAACCACACCCAGGCCACACGCTGAGCCCTGCCAAGGGGGAACTTTGCTCCCCGCATGGGCTGGGTGGCACGACTGGGTTAGGGGAGCGAAGGCCCTAGGAGGCCTTCAGGGTGCTGCCCCAGCACAGCAGTGCTCCGGCAAAGGCACTCTGCTTTCTGTAGGCTGGATGCACACTGGAGTTGCTGCTTGAGGCAGAGAGAGCTCAGCAGGGCGATCCATGGCTGAAGGCAAAGCAGAGAGGTTTTGGGTGGAGCGATGGCACCATCTGCTGGCTGAGCAGCATGGGAGGAGAGGCCTCACTCCAAAGGAGTTCCTGAGGACGTTTGCAAGCAGGAGGCCCTCTGGCTGCACAAGCTCGAGAGTCCTGCTTAGGACTTCCCTCTGGCAGCAGAGTGGGTGCCAAGGGCCTGGGGGTGGGAAAGTGCTCGGAAGCCACAGGGGAGGCTCTGGGCCCCCAGTGCTCTGCGACGGCAAACGCTGCAGGCCCCAGCATCCACGAACTCCTCCAAGGCTTTGCAGTGGGAAAGCTGGCCATAGCAGAGGGCTCCCTGCCAGGTGCTGCAGGCCTTTGGGCATGGCTCAGCTGCAGCTTCCTTGCAGGCTGCTGGTCCAGGGGCGTGTGTCCCCTGGGCCAGAGTGCTGGAGGAGGAGCTCCTAGCAAGGGGAGAGCAAGCCCCTTGTTTCCTTGGCCTAGACTGGCCTGGGCACACAGAGGCCTGCCAGCAGTGAAGACAGGGCAGGCAGCAAGGGGGTGTGGCAGGCAGCGAAGAGGTGGCAGGAGTCCTGCTTGCAAGTGGGGTCAGGCCTGTCTTGTGCTCAGGCCCCAGTGGCCACGTGCACACACAGCCTCCGGACCTGCAGCTTCCCAGCATGCAGGAGCCACCCAGGCAACTCCCGGGGGCCTCCTCGAATGAACTGTGCTCTGTCGAGGCCCTGCTGGCAGGCAGTGGCCTAGGCCAGCCCGGGCCCTAGGGAGGCCTGGCTGAGCCTGGGCTGGGGCCCGCCTTAGCAGTGCCCAGGCCAAGCCTGGGACTGGAGGCGAGGCCACAGGCTCATTCCACCTTGAGCGTGGTGCACAGATCCTTCAGCTAGGACTTGCAGGGGGACTGCTCAGCACAGTGGCTATGGCCTGCCATCCACGTTCCTCACTCGGGCCCTTCTGCCTGTCAGAGCCACACTCCCTCGAAGGGTGTTCCTGAGGCAGTTGGACAGTTGGGGAAGTGGAGGCTCTCCCAGCACGGGAGGCCCGCCTAGAGCATGGCTCTGGGTCCAAAGAGGACTCCCTGCACCTCAGGCACTGGGGAGAGATTTTGTGCACACAGGAGACCCTTGGCACACACAGCGTTTCCCCACGGAAAGCAGTGTGAGAACGAGCCCCTGCCAGGGCAGCACGGCCCTCTCCCACAGAAGCCCTCCATGCAACAGGCTGCCATGGACTCGGCTACAGGCCTTTGTGGCTGGAGAGACGGCAGCTCCTCTGGAGGCTCTGGGTCAGTGCGCACTCCCCTTCGGGTAAACGAGGCTCCTGGGGTGATTGCCTGCCCAAGAATGGCAAGCAGCCTGCCTCCTTTCAATGAGACGCACGTGGGGTGTGAGAGGCTTGGCAGCAGAGAAGAAGCAAGAGGGGCAGCCAGAGAGGGGCCTTGCATGCAGCTTGAAGGCCCCAGATCTCCTGCCTCCCAACCAGGGCATGCCGGCTCTGCCCCCCGGGCCCCATTCCCAGGTGGGCACCCAGCTTCAGGATCTGCCCTTTCCCAGCCATGAAACCACACCCAGGCCACACGCTGAGCCCTGCCAAGGGGGAACTTTGCTCCCCGCATTGGCTGGGTGGCACGACTGGGTTAGGGGAGCGAAGGCCCTAGGAGGCCTTCAGGGTGCTGCCCCAGCACAGCAGTGCTCCGGCAAAGGCACTCTGCTTTCTGTAGGCTGGATGCACACTGGAGTTGCTGCTTGAGGCAGAGAGAGCTCAGCAGGGCGATCCATGGCTGAAGGCAAAGCAGAGAGGTTTTGGGTGGAGCGATGGCACCATCTGCTGGCTGAGCAGCATGGGAGGAGAGGCCTCACTCCAAAGGAGTTCCTGAGGACATTTGCAAGCAGGAGGCCCTCTGGCTGCACAAGCTCGAGAGTCCTGCTTAGGACTTCCCTCTGGCAGCAGAGTGGGTGCCAAGGGCCTGGGGGTGGGAAAGTGCTCGGAAGCCACAGGGGAGGCTCTGGGCCCCCAGTGCTCTGCGACGGCAAACGCTGCAGGCCCCAGCATCCACGAACTCCTCCAAGGCTTTGCAGTGGGAAAGCTGGCCATAGCAGAGGGCTCCCTGCCAGGTGCTGCAGGCCTTTGGGCATGGCTCAGCTGCAGCTTCCTTGCAGGCTGCTGGTCCAGGGGCGTGTGTCCCCTGGGCCAGAGTGCTGGAGGAGGAGCCCCTAGCAAGGGGAGAGCAAGCCCCTTGTTTCCTTGGCCTAGACTGGCCTGGGCACACAGAGGCCTGCCAGCAGTGAAGACAGGGCAGGCAGCAAGGGGGTGTGGCAGGCAGCGAAGAGGTGGCAGGAGTCCTGCTTGCAAGTGGGGTCAGGCCTGTCTTGTGCTCAGGCCCCAGTGGCCACGTGCACACACAGCCTCCGGACCTGCAGCTTCCCAGCAGTGCAGGAGCCACCCAGGCAACCCCTGGGGGCCTACTCGAATGAACTGTGCTCTGTCGAGGCCCTGCTTGCTGGCAGTGGCCTAGGCCAGCCCGGGCCCTAGGGAGGCCTGGCTGAGCCTGGGCTGGGGCCCGCCCTAGCAGTGCCCAGGCCAAGCCTGGGACTGGAGGCCAGGCCACAGGCTCATTCCAGCTTGAGCCTGGTGCACAGAGCCTTCAGCTCGGACTTGCAGGGGGACTGCTCAGCACAGTGGCTTTGGCCTGCCATCCACGTTCCTCACTCGGGCCCTTCTGCCTGTCAGAGCCACACTCCCTCGAAGGGTGTTCCTGAGGCAGTTGGACAGTTGGGGAAGTGGAGGCTCTCCCAGCACGGGAGGCCCGCCTAGAGCATGGCTCTGGGTCCAAAGAGGACTCCCTGCACCTCAGGCACTGGCGAGAGATTTTGTGCACACAGGAGACCCTTGGCACACACAGCGTTTCCCCACGGAAAGCAGTGTGAGAACGAGCCCCTGCCAGGGCAGCACGGCCCTCTCCCACAGAAGCCCTCCATGCAACAGGCTGCCATGGACTCGGCTACAGGCCTTTGTGGCTGGAGAGACGGCAGCTCCTCTGGAGGCTCTGGGTCAGTGCGCACTCCCCTTCGGGTAAATGAGGCTCCTGGGGTGATTGCCTGCCCAAGAATGGCAAGCAGCCTGCCTCCTTTCAATGAGACGCACGTGGGGTGTGAGAGGCTTGGCAGCAGAGAAGAAGCAAGAGGGGCAGCCAGAGAGGGGATTTGCATGCAGCTTGAAGGCCCCAGATCTCCTGCCTCCAAACCAGGGCATGCTGGCTCTGCCCCCCGGGCCCCATTCCCAGGTGGGCACCCAGCTTCAGGATCTGCCCTTTCCCAGCCATGAAACCACAGCCAGGCCATACGCTGAGCCCTGCCAAGGGGGAACTTTGCTCCCCGCATGGGCTGGGTGGCACGACTGGGTTAGGGGAGCGAAGGCCCTAGGAGGCCTTCAGGGTGCTGCCCCAGCACAGCAGTGCTCTGGCAAAGGCACTCTGCTTTCTGTAGGCTGGATGCACACTGGAGTTGCTGCTTGAGGCAGAGAGAGCTCAGCAGGGCGATCCATGACTGAAGGCAAAGCAGAGAGGTTTTGGGTGGAACGATGGCACCATCTGCTGGCTGAGCAGCATGGGAGGAGAGGCCTCACTCCAAAGGAGTTCCTGAGGACATTTGCAAGCAGGAGGCCCTCTGGCTGCACAAGCTCGAGAGTCCTGCTTAGGAATTCCCTCTGGCAGCAGAGTGGGTGCCAAGGGCCTGGGGGTGGGAAAGTGCTCGGAAGCCACAGGGGAGGCTCTGGGCCCCCAGTGCTCTGCGACGGCAAACGCTGCAGGCCCCAGCATCCACGAACTCCTCCAAGGCTTTGCAGTGGGAAAGCTGGCCATAGCAGAGGGCTCCCTGCCAGGTGCTGCAGGCCTTTGGGCATGGCTCAGCTGCAGCTTCCTTGCAGGCTGCTGGTCCAGGGGCGTGTGTCCCCTGGGCCAGAGTGCTGGAGGAGGAGCTCCTAGCAAGGGGAGAGCAAGCCCCTTGTTTCCTTGGCCTAGACTGGCCTGGGCACACAGAGGCCTGCCAGCAGTGAAGACAGGGCAGGCAGCAAGGGGGTGTGGCAGGCAGCGAAGAGGTGGCAGGAGTCCTGCTTGCAAGTGGGGTCAGGCCTGTCTTGTGCTCAGGCCCCAGTGGCCACGTGCACACACAGCCTCCGGACCTGCAGCTTCCCAGCAGTGCAGGAGCCACCCAGGCAACCCCCGGGGGCCTCCTCGAATGAACTGTGCTCTGTCGAGGCCCTGCTGGCTGGCAGTGGCCTAGGCCAGCCCGGGCCCTAGGGAGGCCTGGCTGAGCCTGGGCTGGGGCCCGCCCTAGCAGTGCCCAGGCCAAGCCTGGGACTGGAGGCCAGGCCACAGGCTCATTCCAGCTTGAGCCTGGTGCACAGAGCCTTCAGCTCAGACTTGCAGGGGGACTGCTCAGCACAGTGGCTTTGGCCTGCCATCCACGTTCCTCACTCGGGCCCTTCTGCCTCTCAGAGCCACACTCCCTCGAAGGGTGTTCCTGAGGCAGTTGGACAGTTGGGGAAGTGGAGGCTCTCCCAGCACGGGAGGCCCGCCTAGAGCATGGCTCTGGGTCCAAAGAGGACTCCCTGCACCTCAGGCACTGGCGAGAGATTTTGTGCACACAGGAGACCCTTGGCACACACAGCGTTTCCCCACGGAAAGCAGTGTGAGAACGAGCCCCTGCCAGGGCAGCACGGCCCTCTCCCACAGAAGCCCTCCATGCAACAGGCTGCCATGGACTCGGCTACAGGCCTTTGTGGCTGGAGAGACGGCAGCTCCTCTGGAGGCTCTGGGTCAGTGCGCACTCCCCTTCGGGTCAACGAGGCTCCTGGGGTGATTGCCTGCCCAAGAATGGCAAGCAGCATGCCTCCTTTCAATGAGACGCACGTGGGGTGTGAGAGGCTTGGCAGCAGAGAAGAAGCAAGAGGGGCAGCCAGAGAGGGGACTAGCATGCAGCTTGAAGGCCCCAGACCTCCTGCCTCCCAACCAGGGCATGCCGGCTCTGCCCCCGGGCCCCATTCCCAGGTGGGCACCCAGCTTCAGGATCTGCCCTTTCCCAGCCATGAAACCACAGCCAGGCCACACGCTGAGCCCTGCCAAGGGGGAACTTTGCTCCCCGCATGGGCTGGGTGGCACAACTGGGTTAGGGGAGCGAAGGCCCTAGGATGCCTTCAGGTTGCTGCCTCAGCACAGCAGTGCTCTGGCAAAGGCACTCTGCTTTCTGTAGGCTGGATGCACACTGGAGTTGCTGCTTGAGGCCGAGAGAGCTCAGCAGGGCGATCCATGGCTGAAGGCAAAGCAGAGAGGTTTTGGGTGGAGCGATGGCACCATCTGCTGGCTGAGCAGCATGGGAGGAGAGGCCTCACTCCAAAGGAGTTCCTGAGGACATTTGCAAGCAGGAGGCCCTCTGGCTGCACAAGCTCGAGAGTCCTGCTTAGGACTTCCCTCTGGCAGCAGAGTGGGTGCCAAGGGCCTGGGGGTGGGAAAGTGCTCGGAAGCCACAGGGGAGGCTGTGGGCCCCCAGTGCTCTCCGACGGCAAACGCTGCAGGCCCCAGCATCCAGGAACTCCTCCAAGGCTTTGCAGTGGGAAAGCTGTCCATAGCAGAGGGCTCCCTGCCAGGTGCTGCAGGCCTTTGGGCATGGCTCAGCTGCAGCTTCCTTGCAGGCTGCTGGTCCAGGGGCGTGTGTCCCCTGGGCCAGAGTGCTGGAGGAGGAGCTCCTAGCAAGGGGAGAGCAAGCCCCTTGTTTCCTTGGCCTAGACTGGCCTGGGCACACAGAGGCCTGCCAGCAGTGAAGACAGGGCAGGCAGCAAGGGGGTGTGGCAGGCAGCGAAGAGGTGGCAGGAGTCCTGCTTGCAAGTGGGGTCAGGCCTGTCTTGTGCTCAGGCCCCAGTGGCCACGTGCACACACAGCCTCCGGACCTGCAGCTTCCCAGCAGTGCAGGAGCCACCCAGGCAACCCCCGGGGGCCTCCTCGAATGAACTGTGCTCTGTCGAGGCCCTGCTGGCTGGCAGTGGCCTAGGCCAGCCCGGGCCCTAGGGAGGCCTGGCTGAGCCTGGGCTGGGGCCCGCCCTAGCAGTGCCCAGGCCAAGCCTGGGACTGGAGGCCAGGCCACAGGCTCATTCCAGCTTGAGCCTGGTGCACAGAGCCTTCAGCTCGGACTTGCAGGGGCACTGCTCAGCACAGTGGCTTTGGCCTGCCATCCACGTTCCTCACTCGGGCCCTTCTGCCTGTCAGAGCCACACTCCCTCGAAGGGTGTTCCTGAGGCAGTTGGAGAGTTGGGGAAGTGGAGGCTCTCCCAGCACGGGAGGCCCGCCTAGAGCATGGCTCTGGGTCCAAAGAGGACTCCCTGCACCTCAGGCACTGGCGAGAGATTTTGTGCACACAGGAGACCCTTGGCACACACAGCGTTTCCCCACGGAAAGCAGTGTGAGAACGAGCCCCTGCCAGGGCAGCACGGCCCTCTCCCACAGAAGCCCTCCATGCAACAGGCTGCCATGGACTCGGCTACAGGCCTTTGGGGCTGCAGAGACGGCAGCTCCTCTGGAGGCTCTGGGTCAGTGCGCACTCCCCTTCGGGTCAACGAGGCTCCTGGGGTGATTGCCTGCCCAAGAATGGCAAGCAGCCTGCCTCCTTTCAATGAGACGCACGTGGGGTGTGAGAGGCTTGGCAGCAGAGAAGAAGCAAGAGGGGCAGCCAGAGAGGGGACTTGCATGCAGCTTGAAGGCCCCAGATCTCCTGCCTCCCAACCAGGGCATGCCGGCTCTTCCCCCCGGGCCCCATTCCCAGGTGGGCACCCAGCTTCAGGATCTGCCCTTTCCCAGCCATGAAACCACAGCCAGGCCACACGCTGAGCCCTGCCAAGGGGGAACTTTGCTCCCCGCATGGGCTGGGTGGCACAACTGGGTTAGGGGAGCGAAGGCCCTAGGAGGCCTTCAGGTTGCTGCCTCAGCACAGCAGTGCTCTGGCAAAGGCACTCTGCTTTCTGTAGGCTGGATGCACACTGGAGTTGCTGCTTGAGGCAGAGAGAGCTCAGCAGGGCGATCCATGGCTGAAGGCAAAGCAGAGAGGTTTTGGGTGGAGCGATGGCACCATCTGCTGGCTGAGCAGCATGGGAGGAGAGGCCTCACTCCAAAGGAGTTCCTGAGGACATTTGCAAGCAGGAGGCCCTCTGGCTGCACAAGCTCGAGAGTCCTGCTTAGGACTTCCCTCTGGCAGCAGAGTGGGTGCCAAGGGCCTGGGGGTGGGAAAGTGCTCGGAAGCCACAGGGGAGGCTCTGGGCCCCCAGTGCTCTCCGACGGCAAACGCTGCAGGCCCCAGCATCCACGAACTCCTCCAAGGCTTTGCAGTGGGAAAGCTGTCCATAGCAGAGGGCTCCCTGCCAGGTGCTGCAGGCCTTTGGGCATGGCTCAGCTGCAGCTTCCTTGCAGGCTGCTGGTCCAGGGGCGTGTGTCCCCTGGGCCAGAGTGCTGGAGGAGGAGCTCCTAGCAAGGGGAGAGCAAGCCCCTTGTTTCCTTGGCCTAGACTGGCCTGGGCACACAGAGGCCTGCCAGCAGTGAAGACAGGGCAGGCAGCAAGGGGGTGTGGCAGGCAGCGAAGAGGTGGCAGGAGTCCTGCTTGCAAGTGGGGTCAGGCCTGTCTTGTGCTCAGGCCCCAGTGGCCACGTGCACACACAGCCTCCGGACCTGCAGCTTCCCAGCAGTGCAGGAGCCACCCAGGCAACCCCTGGGGGCCTACTCGAATGAACTGTGCTCTGTCGAGGCCCTGCTGGCTGGCAGTGGCCTAGGCCAGCCCGGGCCCTAGGGAGGCCTCTCTGAGCCTGGGCTGGGGCCCGCCCTAGCAGTGCCCAGGCCAAGCCTGGGACTGGAGGCCAGGCCACAGGCTCATTCCAGCTTGAGCCTGGTGCACAGAGCCTTCAGCTCGGACTTGCAGGGGCACTGCTCAGCACAGTGGCTTTGGCCTGCCATCCACGTTCCTCACTCGGGCCCTTCTGCCTGTCAGAGCCACACTCCCTCGAAGGGTGTTCCTGAGGCAGTTGGACAGTTGGGGAAGTGGAGGCTCTCCCAGCACGGGAGGCCCGCCTAGAGCATGGCTCTGGGTCCAAAGAGGACTCCCTGCACCTCAGGCACTGGCGAGAGATTTTGTGCACACAGGAGACCCTTGGCACACACAGCGTTTCCCCACGGAAAGCAGTGTGAGAACGAGCCCCTGCCAGGGCAGCACGGCCCTCTCCCACAGAAGCCCTCCATGCAACAGGCTGCCATGGACTCGGCTACAGGCCTTTGTGGCTGGAGAGACGGCAGCTCCTCTGGAGGCTCTGGGTCAGTGCGCACTCCCCTTCGGGTAAATGAGGCTCCTGGGGTGATTGCCTGCCCAAGAATGGCAAGCAGCCTGCCTCCTTTCAATGAGACGCACGTGGGGTGTGAGAGGCTTGGCAGCAGAGAAGAAGCAAGAGGGGCAGCCAGAGAGGGGATTTGCATGCAGCTTGAAGGCCCCAGATCTCCTGCCTCCCAGCCAGGGCATGCCGGCTCTGCCCCCCGGGCCCCATTCCCAGGTGGGCACCCAGCTTCAGGATCTGCCCTTTCCCAGCCATGAAACCACAGCCAGGCCACACGCTGAGCCCTGCCAAGGGGGAACTTTGCTCCCCGCATGGGCTGGGTGGCACGACTGGGTTAGGGGAGAGAAGGCCCTAGGAGGCCTTCAGGGTGCTGCCCCAGCACAGCAGTGCTCTGGCAAAGGCACTCTGCTTTCTGTAGGCTGGATGCACACTGGAGTTGCTGCTTGAGGCAGAGAGAGCTCAGCAGGGCGATCCATGGCTGAAGGCAAAGCAGAGAGGTTTTGGGTGGAGCGATGGCACCATCTGCTGGCTGAGCAGCATGGGAGGAGAGGCCTCACTCCAAAGGAGTTCCTGAGGACATTTGCAAGCAGGAGGCCCTCTGGCTGCACAAGCTCGAGAGTCCTGCTTAGGACTTCCCTCTGGCAGCAGAGTGGGTGCCAAGGGCCTGGGGGTGGGAAAGTGCTCGGAAGCCACAGGGGAGGCTCTGGGCCCCCAGTGCTCTGCGACGGCAAACGCTGCAGGCCCCAGCATCCACGAACTCCTCCAAGGCTTTGCAGTGGGAAAGCTGGCCATAGCAGAGGGCTCCCTGCCAGGTGCTGCAGGCCTTTGGGCGTGGCTCAGCTGCAGCTTCCTTGCAGGCTGCTGGTCCAGGGGCGTGTGTCCCCTGGGCCAGAGTGCTGGAGGAGGAGCTCCTAGCAAGGGGAGAGCAAGCCCCTTGTTTCCTTGGCCTAGACTGGCCTGGGCACACAGAGGCCTGCCAGCAGTGAAGACAGGGCAGGCAGCAAGGGGGTGTGGCAGGCAGCGAAGAGGTGGCAGGAGTCCTGCTTGCAAGTGGGGTCAGGCCTGTCTTGTGCTCAGGCCCCAGTGGCCACGTGCACACACAGCCTCCGGACCTGCAGCTTCCCAGCAGTGCAGGAGCCACCCAGGCAACCCCCGGGGGCCTCCTCGAATGAACTGTGCTCTGTCGAGGCCCTGCTGGCTGGCAGTGGCCTAGGCCAGCCCGGGCCCTAGGGAGGCCTGGCTGAGCCTGGGCTGGGGCCCGCCCTAGCAGTGCCCAGGCCAAGCCTGGGACTGGAGGCCAGGCCACAGGCTCATTCCAGCTTGAGCCTGGTGCACAGAGCCTTCAGCTCAGACTTGCAGGGGGACTGCTCAGCACAGTGGCTTTGGCCTGCCATCCACGTTCCTCACTCGGGCCCTTCTGCCTGTCAGAGCCACACTCCCTCGAAGGGTGTTCCTGAGGCAGTTGGACAGTTGGGGAAGTGGAGGCTCTCCCAGCACGGGAGGCCCGCCTAGAGCATGGCTCTGGGTCCAAAGAGGACTCCCTGCACCTCAGGCACTGGGGAGAGATTTTGTGCACACAGGAGACCCTTGGCACACACAGCGTTTCCCCACGGAAAGCAGTGTGAGAACGAGCCCCTGCCAGGGCAGCACGGCCCTCTCCCACAGAAGCCCTCCATGCAACAGGCTGCCATGGACTCGGCTACAGGCCTTTGTGGCTGGAGAGACGGCAGCTCCTCTGGAGGCTCTGGGTCAGTGCGCACTCCCCTTCGGGTCAACGAGGCTCCTGGGGTGATTGCCTGCCCAAGAATGGCAAGCAGCCTGCCTCCTTTCAATGAGACGCACGTGGGGTGTGAGAGGCTTGGCAGCAGAGAAGAAGCAAGAGGGGCAGCCAGAGAGGGGACTTGCATGCAGCTTGAAGGCCCCAGACCTCCTGCCTCCCAACCAGGGCATGCCGGCTCTGCCCCCCGGGCCCCATTCCCAGGTGGGCACCCAGCTTCAGGATCTGCCCTTTCCCAGCCATGAAACCACAGCCAGGCCACACGCTGAGCCCTGCCAAGGGGGAACTTTGCTCCCCGCATGGGCTGGGTGGCACAACTGGGTTAGGGGAGCGAAGGCCCTAGGAGGCCTTCAGGTTGCTGCCTCAGCACAGCAGTGCTCTGGCAAAGGCACTCTGCTTTCTGTAGGCTGGATGCACACTGGAGTTGCTGCTTGAGGCAGAGAGAGCTCAGCAGGGCAATCCATGGCTGAAGGCAAAGCAGAGAGGTTTTGGGTGGAGCGATGGCACCATCTGCTGGCTGACCAGCATGGGAGGAGAGGCCTCACTCCAAAGGAGTTCCTGAGGACATTTGCAAGCAGGAGGCCCTCTGGCTGCACAAGCTCGAGAGTCCTGCTTAGGACTTCCCTCTGGCAGCAGAGTGGGTGCCAAGGGCCTGGGGGTGGGAAAGTGCTCGGAAGCCACAGGGGAGGCTCTGGGCCCCCAGTGCTCTCCGACGGCAAACGCTGCAGGCCCCAGCATCCAGGAACTCCTCCAAGGCTTTGCAGTGGGAAAGCTGTCCATAGCAGAGGGCTCCCTGCCAGGTGCTGCAGGCCTTTGGGCATGGCTCAGCTGCAGCTTCCTTGCAGGCTGCTGGTCCAGGGGCGTGTGTCCCCTGGGCCAGAGTGCTGGAGGAGGAGCTCCTAGCAAGGGGAGAGCAAGCCCCTTGTTTCCTTGGCCTAGACTGGCCTGGGCACACAGAGGCCTGCCAGCAGTGAAGACAGGGCAGGCAGCAAGGGGGTGTGGCAGGCAGCGAAGAGGTGGCAGGAGTCCTGCTTGCAAGTGGGGTCAGGCCTGTCTTGTGCTCAGGCCCCAGTGGCCACGTGCACACACAGCCTCCGGACCTGCAGCTTCCCAGCAGTGCAGGAGCCACCCAGGCAACCCCCGGGGGCCTCCTCGAATGAACTGTGCTCTGTCGAGGCCCTGCTGGCTGGCAGTGGCCTAGGCCAGCCCGGGCCCTAGGGAGGCCTGGCTGAGCCTGGGCTGGGGCCCGCCCTAGCAGTGCCCAGGCCAAGCCTGGGACTGGAGGCCAGGCCACAGGCTCATTCCAGCTTGAGCCTGGTGCACAGAGCCTTCAGCTCGGACTTGCAGGGGGAGTGCTCAGCACAGTGGCTTTGGCCTGCCATCCACGTTCCTCACTCGGGCCCTTCTGCCTGTCAGAGCCACACTCCCTCGAAGGGTGTTCCTGAGGCAGTTGGACAGTTGGGGAAGTGGAGGCTCTCCCAGCACGGGAGGCCCGCCTAGAGCATGGCTCTGGGTCCAAAGAGGACTCCCTGCACCTCAGGCACTGGCGAGAGATTTTGTGCACACAGGAGACCCTTGGCACACACAGCGTTTCCCCACGGAAAGCAGTGTGAGAACGAGCCCCTGCCAGGGCAGCACGGCCCTCTCCCACAGAAGCCCTCCATGCAACAGGCTGCCATGGACTCGGCTACAGGCCTTTGTGGCTGGAGAGACGGCAGCTCCTCTGGAGGCTCTGGGTCAGTGCGCACTCCCCTTCGGGTAAATGAGGCTCCTGGGGTGATTGCCTGCCCAAGAATGGCAAGCAGCCTGCCTCCTTTCAATGAGACACACGTGGGGTGTGAGAGGCTTGGCAGCAGAGAAGAAGCAAGAGGGGCAGCCAGAGAGGGGATTTGCATGCAGCTTGAAGGCCCCAGATCTCCTGCCTCCCAACCAGGGCATGCCGGCTCTGCCCCCCGGGCCCCATTCCCAGGTGGGCACCCAGCTTCAGGATCTGCCCTTTCCCAGCCATGAAACCACACCCAGGCCACACGCTGAGCCCTGCCAAGGGGGAACTTTGCTTCCCGCATGGGCTGGGTGGCACGACTGGGTTAGGGGAGCGAAGGCCCTAGGAGGCCTTCAGGGTGCTGCCCCAGCACAGCAGTGCTCTGGCAAAGTCACTCTGCTTTCTGTAGGCTGGATGCACACTGGAGTTGCTGCTTGAGGCAGAGAGAGCTCAGCAGGGCGATCCATGGCTGAAGGCAAAGCAGAGAGGTTTTGGGTGGAGCGATGGCACCATCTGCTGGCTCAGCAGCATGGGAGGAGAGGCCTTACTCCAAAGGAGTTCCTGAGGACATTTGCAAGCAGGAGGCCCTCTGGCTGCACAAGCTCGAGAGTCCTGCTTAGGACTTCCCTCTGGCAGCAGAGTGGGTGCCAAGGGCCTGGGGGTGGGAAAGTGCTCGGAAGCCACAGGGGAGGCTCTGGGCCCCCAGTGCTCTGTGACGTCAAACGCTGCAGGCCCCAGCATCCACGAACTCCTCCAAGGCTTTGCAGTGGGAAAGCTGGCCATAGCAGAGGGCTCCCTGCCAGGTGCTGCAGGCCTTTGGGCATGGCTCAGCTGCAGCTTCCTTGCAGGCTGCTGGTCCAGGGGCGTGTGTCCCCTGGGCCAGAGTGCTGGAGGAGGAGCTCCTAGCAAGGGGAGAGCAAGCCCCTTGTTTCCTTGGCCTAGACTGGCCTGGGCACACAGAGGCCTGCCAGCAGTGAAGACAGGGCAGGCAGCAAGGGGGTGTGGCAGGCAGCGAAGAGGTGGCAGGAGTCCTGCTTGCAAGTGGGGTCAGGCCTGTCTTGTGCTCAGGCCCCAGTGGCCACGTGCACACACAGCCTCCGGACCTGCAGCTTCCCAGCAGTGCAGGAGCCACCCAGGCAACCCCCGGGGGCCTCCTCGAATGAACTGTGCTCTGTCGAGGCCCTGCTGGCTGGCAGTGGCCTAGGCCAGCCCGGGCCCTAGGGAGGCCTGGCTGAGCCTGGGCTGGGGCCCGCCCTAGCAGTGCCCAGGCCAAGCCTGGGACTGGAGGCCAGGCCACAGGCTCATTCCAGCTTGAGCCTGGTGCACAGAGCCTTCAGCTCGGACTTGCAGGGGGACTGCTCAGCACAGTGGCTTTGGCCTGCCATCCACGTTCCTCACTCGGGCCCTTCTGCCTGTCAGAGCCACACTCCCTCGAAGGGTGTTCCTGAGGCAGTTGGACAGTTGGGGAAGTGGAGGCTCTCCCAGCACGGGAGGCCCGCCTAGAGCATGGCTCTGGGTCCAAAGAGGACTCCCTGCACCTCAGGCACTGGCGAGAGATTTTGTGCACACAGGAGACCCTTGGCACACACAGCGTTTCCCCACGGAAAGCAGTGTGAGAACGAGCCCCTGCCAGGGCAGCACGGCCCTCTCCCACAGAAGCCCTCCATGCAACAGGCTGCCATGGACTCGGCTACAGGCCTTTGTGGCTGGAGAGACGGCAGCTCCTCTGGAGGCTCTGGGTCAGTGCGCACTCCCCTTCGGGTAAATGAGGCTCCTGGGGTGATTGCCTGCCCAAGAATGGCAAGCAGCCTTCCTCCTTTCAATGAGACGCACGTGGGGTGTGAGAGGCTTGGCAGCAGAGAAGAAGCAAGAGGGGCAGCCAGAGAGGGGATTTGCATGCAGCTTGAAGGCCCCAGATCTCCTGCCTCCCAACCAGGGCATGCTGGCTCTGCCCCCCGGGCCCCATTCCCAGGTGGGCACCCAGCTTCAGGATCTGCCCTTTCCCAGCCATGAAACCACAGGCAGGCCACACGCTGAGCCCTGCCAAGGGGGAACTTTGCTCCCCGCATGGGCTGGGTGGCACGACTGGGTTAGGGGAGCGAAGGCCCTAGGAGGCCTTCAGGGTGCTGCCCCAGCACAGCAGTGCTCTGGCAAAGGCACTCTGCTTTCTGTAGGCTGGATGCACACTGGAGTTGCTGCTTGAGGCAGAGAGAGCTCAGCAGGGCGATCCATGGCTGAAGGCAAAGCAGAGAGGTTTTGGGTGGAGCGATGGCACCATCTGCTGGCTCAGCAGCATGGGAGGAGAGGCCTTACTCCAAAGGAGTTCCTGAGGACATTTGCAAGCAGGAGGCCCTCTGGCTGCACAAGCTCGAGAGTCCTGCTTAGGACTTCCCTCTGGCAGCAGAGTGGGTGCCAAGGGCCTGGGGGTGGGAAAGTGCTCGGAAGCCACAGGGGAGGCTCTGGGCCCCCAGTGCTCTGCGACGTCAAACGCTGCAGGCCCCAGCATCCACGAACTCCTCCAAGGCTTTGCAGTGGGAAAGCTGGCCATAGCAGAGGGCTCCCTGCCAGGTGCTGCAGGCCTTTGGGCATGGCTCAGCTGCAGCTTCCTTGCAGGCTGCTGGTCCAGGGGCGTGTGTCCCCTGGGCCAGAGTGCTGGAGGAGGAGCTCCTAGCAAGGGGAGAGCAAGCCCCTTGTTTCCTTGGCCTAGACTGGCCTGGGCACACAGAGGCCTGCCAGCAGTGAAGACAGGGCAGGCAGCAAGGGGGTGTGGCAGGCAGCGAAGAGGTGGCAGGAGTCCTGCTTGCAAGTGGGGTCAGGCCTGTCTTGTGCTCAGGCCCCAGTGGCCACGTGCACACACAGCCTCCGGACCTGCAGCTTCCCAGCAGTGCAGGAGCCACCCAGGCAACCCCCGGGGGCCTCCTCGAATGAACTGTGCTCTGTCGAGGCCCTGCTGGCTGGCAGTGGCCTAGGCCAGCCCGGGCCCTAGGGAGGCCTGGCTGAGCCTGGGCTGGGGCCCGCCCTAGCAGTGCCCAGGCCAAGCCTGGGACTGGAGGCCAGGCCACAGGCTCATTCCAGCTTGAGCCTGGTGCACAGAGCCTTCAGCTCGGACTTGCAGGGGGACTGCTCAGCACAGTGGCTTTGGCCTGCCATCCACGTTCCTCACTCGGGCCCTTCTGCCTGTCAGAGCCACACTCCCTCGAAGGGTGTTCCTGAGGCAGTTGGACAGTTGGGGAAGTGGAGGATCTCCCAGCACGGGAGGCCCGCCTAGAGCATGGCTCTGGGTCCAAAGAGGACTCCCTGCACCTCAGGCACTGGCGAGAGATTTTGTGCACACAGGAGACCCTTGGCACACACAGCGTTTCCCCACGGAAAGCAGTGTGAGAACGAGCCCCTGCCAGGGCAGCACGGCCCTCTCCCACAGAAGCCCTCCATGCAACAGGCTGCCATGGACTCGGCTACAGGCCTTTGTGGCTGGAGAGACGGCAGCTCCTCTGGAGGCTCTGGGTCAGTGCGCACTCCCCTTCGGGTAAATGAGGCTCCTGGGGTGATTGCCTGCCCAAGAATGGCAAGCAGCCTTCCTCCTTTCAATGAGACGCACGTGGGGTGTGAGAGGCTTGGCAGCAGAGAAGAAGCAAGAGGGGCAGCCAGAGAGGGGATTTGCATGCAGCTTGAAGGCCCCAGATCTCCTGCCTCCCAACCAGGGCATGCTGGCTCTGCCCCCCGGGCCCCATTCCCAGGTGGGCACCCAGCTTCAGGATCTGCCCTTTCCCAGCCATGAAACCACAGGCAGGCCACACGCTGAGCCCTGCCAAGGGGGAACTTTGCTCCCCGCATGGGCTGGGTGGCACGACTGGGTTAGGGGAGCGAAGGCCCTAGGAGGCCTTCAGGGTGCTGCCCCAGCACAGCAGTGCTCTGGCAAAGGCACTCTGCTTTCTGTAGGCTGGATGCACACTGGAGTTGCTGCTTGAGGCAGAGAGAGCTCAGCAGGGCGATCCATGGCTGAAGGCAAAGCAGAGAGGTTTTGGGTGGAGCGATGGCACCATCTGCTGGCTGAGCAGCATGGGAGGAGAGGCCTCACTCCAAAGGAGTTCCTGAGGACATTTGCAAGCAGGAGGCCCTCTGGCTGCACAAGCTCGAGAGTCCTGCTTAGGACTTCCCTCTGGCAGCAGAGTGGGTGCCAAGGGCCTGGGGGTGGGAAAGTGCTCGGAAGCCCCAGGGGAGGCTCTGGGCCCCCAGTGCTCTGCGACGGCAAACGCTGCAGGCCCCAGCATCCAGGAACTCCTCCAAGGCTTTGCAGTGGGAAAGCTGGCCATAGCAGAGGGCTCCCTGCCAGGTGCTGCAGGCCTTTGGGCATGGCTCAGCTGCAGCTTCCTTGCAGGCTGCTGGTCCAGGGGCGTGTGTCCCCTGGGCCAGAGTGCTGGAGGAGGAGCTCCTAGCAAGGGGAGAGCAAGCCCCTTGTTTCCTTGGCCTAGACTGGCCTGGGCACACAGAGGCCTGCCAGCAGTGAAGACAGGGCAGGCAGCAAGGGGGTGTGGCAGGCAGCGAAGAGGTGGCAGGAGTCCTGCTTGCAAGTGGGGTCAGGCCTGTCTTGTGCTCAGGCCCCAGTGGCCACGTGCACACACAGCCTCCGGACCTGCAGCTTCCCAGCAGTGCAGGAGCCACCCAGGCAACCCCCGGGGGCCTCCTCGAATGAACTGTGCTCTGTCGAGGCCCTGCTGGCTGGCAGTGGCCTAGGCCAGCCCGGGCCCTAGGGAGGCCTGGCTGAGCCTGGGCTGGGGCCCGCCCTAGCAGTGCCCAGGCCAAGCCTGGGACTGGAGGCCAGGCCACAGGCTCATTCCAGCTTGAGCCTGGTGCACAGAGCCTTCAGCTCAGACTTGCAGGGGGACTGCTCAGCACAGTGGCTTTGGCCTGACATCCACGTTCCTCACTCGGGCCCTTCTGCCTGTCAGAGCCACACTCCCTCGAAGGGTGTTCCTGAGGCAGTTGGACAGCTGGGGAAGTGGAGGCTCTCCCAGCACGGGAGGCCCGCCTAGAGCATGGCTCTGGGTCCAAAGAGGACTCCCTGCACCTCAGGCACTGGCGAGAGATTTTGTGCACACAGGAGACCCTTGGCACACACAGCGTTTCCCCACGGAAAGCAGTGTGAGAACGAGCCCCTGCCAGGGCAGCACGGCCCTCTCCCACAGAAGCCCTCCATGCAACAGGCTGCCATGGACTCGGCTACAGGCCTTTGTGGCTGGAGAGACGGCAGCTCCTCTGGAGGCTCTGGGTCAGTGCGCACTCCCCTTCGGGTCAACGAGGCTCCTGGGGTGATTGCCTGCCCAAGAATGGCAAGCAGCCTGCCTCCTTTCAATGAGACGCACGTGGGGTGTGAGAGGCTTGGCAGCAGAGAAGAAGCAAGAGGGGCAGCCAGAGAGGGGATTTGCATGCAGCTTGAAGGCCCCAGATCTCCTGCCTCCCAACCAGGGCATGCCGGCTCTGCCCCCCGGGCCCTATTCCCAGGTGGGCACCCAGCTTCAGGATCTGCCCTTTCCCAGCCATGAAACCACAGCCAGGCCACACGCTGAGCCCTGCCAAGGGGGAACTTTGCTCCCCGCATGGGCTGGGTGGCACGACTGGGTTAGGGGAGCGAAGGCCCTAGGAGGCCTTCAGGGTGCTGCCCCAGCACAGCAGTGCTCAGGCAAAGGCACTCTGCTTTCTGTAGGCTGGATGCACACTGGAGTTGCTGCTTGAGGCAGAGAGAGCTCAGCAGGGCGATCCATGGCTGAAGGCAAAGCAGAGAGGTTTTGGGTGGAGCGATGGCACCATCTGCTGGCTGAGCAGCATGGGAGGAGAGGCCTCACTCCAAAGGAGTTCCTGAGGACATTTGCAAGCAGGA